>NW_004444033.1:8811721-8820796 GCF_000243295.1 Trichechus manatus latirostris
CCTCTGGGGCTCCCGTCACCTCCTGGACTCCCCTCACCTCCTGGACTCCCGTCACAGACTCCCGTCACCTCTTGGGCTCCTGTCACCTCCCTGGCTCCCGTCACCTCCCGGACTCCCATCACCTCCTGGACTCTTGTCACCTCCTGGACTTTCATCACCTTCTGAGCTCTTGTCACCTCCAGAATCTCTTCACCTCCTGGACTCTTGTCACGCCCAGGACTTTCATCACCTCTTGTCACCTTCTGGACTTCCATCACCTCCTAGACTCTTGTCACTTACTGGGCTCCAGTCATCTCCTGGATTCTTGTAACCTCCTGGACTCTCATCACTTCCTGGGCTCCCATCACCTCCTGGCCTCTTGTAACCTCCAGGACTTTTGTCACTTCTTGTCACCTTGATTCCCATCACTTCCTGGACTCTTATCACCTCCTGGACTCTTGTCTAGGGTTCTCATTATTTCTCATCTGTTTCTTTTTTCATGTTGGCTTCATTCTCTTTGACTGCAAATTACTATACACCAGTTTCTGCGTATGACAGGGAACATTGTCCCCAGAGCTCTCAGGTTTTCCATCTGGCAGCTCCCAGTACAAAAACATGAATTAACTTTCGTGTTGCTTGTCCCTGAGGTTTAAAAAAAAACAAAAAACAAAACAGGGAAGGGCTTTAATTGGCCCACCTTGGGTCAGGTGCTCATTCTTAAATGAATCTACTCTGGCTAGGGATGGGGTCACATTTAGACATACCCATTGGGCTCACTCCTATGTGTGGAGGCTCCATCCCAGGAAAAGAATGATGGTGAATGGGGTAGTCAACCCAAAATGTGGCTCTTAAAATGTAATAGATATTTATCAAGTGCTTACTGTGTACATAGCAGCACAGTAAGCTGGGTTTGGCATTAGGTATTTAAAAAAATGTAGCTGACGCTTTTAACTCAGTACTGAAGTCACTCCTGAGGTTCACCCTTTAGCCAAAGATTAGACAGGCCCATAAAACAAAACAAGGCTAAAGGGGCACACCAGCCCAGGGGCAAAGAGAAGGCAGGAGGGGACAGGAAAGCTGATAATGGGGAACCCAAGTTCCAGAAGGGGGAAGTGTTGACATGTTGTGGGGTTGACAACCAGTGTCACAAAACAATATATATATATAGATTGTTAAATGAGAAACTAATTGGCTCTGTAAACCTTCATGTAAAGCACAATAAAAAAAGAAAATAAATATATGAGTTCAACTATTTTTAAAAAAATGTAGCTGAGGACTAAACTTTCAAGCGTTCAGTGTGTTGGTGCACCGGTAGCGTGGCTGAGGCTGAGACCGTAGAAATACCCGTGACTCCTAGGAAACGGTTTAAACACTATGCCTGATAAATATACCGTATTCTAAACGTCTTTATAATTGTGTCTTATCTTACACAAGACATGTTTCCACAAAATTGTGTGTATACTGAATGTTATTTTAAATACAATAGAAAAAATTGGTAGTTTAAAAATCCAAAACGTAAACCAAAGAACCTGTGTAACGTCAGTAATTGCCCTCTAATACATCTGGTTTGTCCAAGATGAAAGTGGTAAGGTGAGTTTTTTAACACGTTGTAATTTATTTTTAAGTTAGCTCATTCATCCAACAAGCATTTATTTATAGAGCACTTCCTGTGTGCCAGACGCTGATATCTGCTAGATACACAGATGACAAGGACATTTCCAGGAGTTCTTTTTTCTCAAGGGAGATGAGTAAGAGGGTTTCTTACAACACCATGTGATTAGGGCAACTGGAGGCCCAATAGCGTGCGGAGATATGTCTGGCATCCCATAGACGAGAAAACCCATTTAGGAACTTTTCAAGAATGTCATAAGAGTGCCAGGGAAGGACACTGAATTCTCCAGGGGGTGAGAGAATCGGACCAGGTAACACTTGCAGGTTCTGCTAAGTCCTCAAGTTGCAAAATTAGTCAAAGGCTGGTGGGAGGAGTGAAGGCATCTCAAAAGAGGAAGGACATCTGTCAGCCTGGAGGCATGGGCAGGCCAAGTATCTCAGAATGCTAATGCTAGGAGAGCTGTAGGCACAGGTAGACCCAAAAGGTCGTTTGTGTTATGCTGAAGAGCTTGGAAACCTGGTTTTGCAGCTGTGGGGAGACCATTGAATGGCTACATTGTATCCTAGAGGAATCCAGCTTGTGGTGGTATAGAGAATAAATCTAAGGAAGGCAATACAGGAGGCAGGAAGAGTGCTGGGAGGCTACTGCAGGGTCTAGACAAGATGGCAAGGGCCTGAAAGAGGGCAGCGGGGGCAGGAATGGACAGATTCAAGAAATATTTAGATTGTTAAATGGGGAAGAGAAAATCTCTTCGACAAATGGTGCTGGCAAAACTGGATATGCATTTGCAGAAAAATCAAACAAGATCCATACCTCCAAAGAAAAAAAAGATCCGTACCTCACACCGTGCACGAAAACTAAGTCAAAATGGATCAAAGACCTAAATGTAAAATCTAAAACTATAAAGATCATGGAAGAAAAAATAGGGACAATGCTAGGGGCCCTAATATATGGCATAAATATAATACTAAACATAACAATGCATAAACAGTGGAAGATAAACTGCATAACTGGGATCTCCTTACTTATGCTCATCAAAAGAGTTCACCAAAAGAGTGAAAAGAGCACCTATACACTGGGAAAAAAAATTTGCCAATGACATATCCGACAAGGGTCTAATCTCTAAAAATTTATAGAAAACTTCAACACCTCAACAACAAAACACAAACAATCCAATTAAAAAATGGAGAAAGGACATGAACAGACACTTCACCAAAGAAGACAGGCGGCTAACAAACACATGAAGAGATGTTCGAGATCATTAGCCGTTAGATGCAAATCAAAACTACCATGAGATACCAACTCACCCCGGCAATAATGGCCCTGGTTTAAAAAAGAAAAAGAAAAGAAAACAACAAATGCTGGCGAGGTTGTGGGGAGATTGGAACTCTTATGCGTTGCTGGTGGGAATGTAAGATGGTACAACCACTATGGAAAATAGTATGGCGCTCCCTTAAAAAGCTAGAAATAGAAATATCATACGATCCAGCAGTTCCACTCCTAGGAATATATCCTAGAGAAATAAGAGCCATCACATGAATAGACATATGCACACCCATGTTCAGCAGCATTACTCACAATAGCAAAAATCACAATAGCAAAAAGATGAAAACAACCTATATGCCCATCAGTGGATGAATGAATAAACTGTGGTACATGCACTCCATGGAATACTATGCAACAATAAAGAATTATGATGGATCCGCAAAACATCTCACAACGTGGATGAATCTGGAGGACATTTTGCTGAGCAGAATAAGTCAATCACAAAAGGACAAATCTGTATGAGACCACTATTATAAAAAGTCAAGAAAAGGTTTACACACGGAAAGAAACATTCTCTGATGGCTTCCAGGCAGAGGAGGAAGAGGGAGGGAAAATCACTAACTAGAGAGTAGACAAGTGTTGACTTTGGTGAAGGGAAGGGCCACACATAATATGGAGGAAGTCAGCACAACATGACTAAAGCAAGGGAAGCCATTGAGAGGTAGGACAAATGGAAATGGGGAACTCAGAGTGATAATGGGGACAGTGCTGACACATTACAGGGATTGCAAGTAATGTCATGGAAAAATTTGTGTAAAAATTATTGAATGGGAAACTAATTTGTTCTGTCAACCTTCACCTAAAGCACAATTAAAAAAAAAGAAAAATATTTAGATTGGATGTGGGGTGAAAGAGAGGCAGGAAATAGGATAACTACTGTTTTCTCTGAGCTGTGCATAGGGCCACTTTACAGGTACCAGTACCTCCCTTAGGTAAAGAACGTGAGACATACTTTTGGTTTCCTCTTTGGGCAGTTGT
Organism: Trichechus manatus latirostris; assembly: GCF_000243295.1. Taxonomy (NCBI): domain Eukaryota; kingdom Metazoa; phylum Chordata; class Mammalia; order Sirenia; family Trichechidae; genus Trichechus; species Trichechus manatus. The sequence goes on from NW_004444033.1 coordinate 8,815,617, forward strand.
TTCTGAGGCTCCTCAAGGCATTTGGAGTTGCATTTGCATGAGGGTACTAATAGGAAGTGATAAGGTCTCACAGTGGTGCAATGGTTCGCGCTACACTACTAACCTAAAGGTTGGCAGTTCGAATTCACTAGGGGCGCCATGAAAGGAATTCGCCTTCTGGCTGAGAGGAAGCTCTGACTCCCCATCGCTGGGATCCATGGTGGCAGTGTACACTGTGTGTGTGTGTGTGTGTGTGTGTGTGTGTGTGTGTGTGTGTGTGTGTGGTTCTGTTTCCGTAGCATATGTTTTTAGTGCATCTGGACTAAATTTTGTTTGTGATCAGAGGAAAGGAGTAGAATAAATCACCAGCTCCTTTGACCAGTGAGAGATTTTTCTTGCCCTGTGCTGCTGTTACTGGTTTTCTGGGCGTACGTTTTGTTTTTTAGATGTGAAATGTAAATACTGAAAAATTGTCATTTTTCCATCTACATTTACAAACAAAGTTTATATCGCTCCTGTTTGGTATATTCCTCAGCAAAATGACATTTAGGGGAGGAAACGTTGTGGAGGTTAGTCACTGTGTTAGCTAATACAGGAGTTCCTGGGTGCAAATGGCGGTGCAGACGGCCCCCAGAAGTTTGGAGGTTTGAATCCACCCAGCGGTGCCTCAGAAGAAAGACCTGGGAATCTAAGGTCATAGCCATTGAAAACCCTATGGAGCACAGTTCCGCCCTGAGTCCGAATCAGCTTGACAGCAACCGCTGTATTAGCTAATGCAATCCTCAGCTTCTTTGAAGGAGTCTGCCACCTCGGGTCCAGATCAACCGAGGTAATAGCTCCACTAGTCATGAGAGCTTTCAAATATTTAAAGAACTAAATCAATTCTTTTAAAAACGTCGACAGATAATTGGCAAGGAGCATGACTGAGCAATTCACCAAAGAAGAAATAAAAAATGGTCAATCAGTATGTCAAAAAAAACAGGATAATTTTTTTTTTTTTTTTTGAGGAGGTGCAAAATCAGGAAAGGTAGAAGACAAGATACCACCTGCTCTGGGTGAGACTGTGGGTAACTGCACTTCCTTACATCGCCAGGGAGAATGTGCATCGGCACAGCTTTTCTGGGGACAGTTTTACAATATTCATCAAAGCCGTAAAATTTTGCATATGCTTGACCTAGAAATTCTAATTTAGGATTAGGATATCATTTATGTCTGAGGATGCTGATATCATTTTTTTATATAATAAAAAACCAGAAATAATCTAGCTATCGCACAGGATTTAAAAAATAAGCTGTGGTATAGCAATATGCTGGAATGCTACGGAGCCGTCATAACCATATTGTAGAAGAATATTGTAGTGAGAGGAAAATAGTCATTACGTATGGAAACAGCTGGTTCCAGAGGTATACCCAGTCTGGCTCTAGTTGTTAGCTCTGTGTTGTTAAGAGTATGGGCAATTTTTATTTTCTAAATTTTCTACAATGAACATATTTATTCGCAGAAAATTATATAAAATGAAATTAACACGCACACACGTTGAAAGGCTGCCATTTGAAAGCAGCAGCCTTATGTTCGATGTGGATTTGGCATAAGGGAGAACTTTCTAGGAGCTAGAGGTGATGGCGCAAAGGAACAAACAGGCTTCCTCCAAATGTTTTCACACGGAAGTTGGATGCTTTGTGATGGGAATCATGGAAAATCTCTATATACTGGGTGATTCGTTGGACTGGATGAAAATGAACATTGTTTTCAGGATCTATGATCCATTAATCACCACTGGATCTGCTTGCTAGCTATGAAGAATCCATAGTTCTTCATAAAACTGTAGCTGTTTTATTAGATACCATGCTTCATACTAGCAAATCGCAGCTAGTACTCATTAAAGCAGTGGTTTTCAAACTTTGACGTGAGTCCGTAACTACAAAGACATTTTATAATATCATGCTCCAGTACATATCTATACACATAAGACACAAAAATATCATAACACACCCTTACTATGATGATCCAGTCTGAAATTTTCTATTCTGCTCAATTTCAAAATTTTTTTTTACTCTTTTTAAAAATTATTTATTTATTCTTTGTTGAAAATACACACGGCAAAACATACACCAATTCAACAGTTTCTACATGTACATTTGAGTGACCTTGATTGTAGTCTTCAAGTTGTGCAACCGTTCTCACCCTGCTTTTCTGAATTGTTGCCTCTCGTTAACATAAACTCACTGCCCCCGAAACTTCCTATCTAAACTTTTGAGTTGCTGTTGTCAGTTTGATCCCACGTAGATAGTTCTTCAGAAGAGTACAATGCTCAAGGCAGACATTCTTTACTCATTAAGCTAAACTATTGTTTGGCTTAAAGAGACTTCAGTGCATATTTTTGGTTAAGGTTTAAAGATTATTTCAGGGCAGTAGTTTCAAGTGTTCATCCAGCCTCAGGGGCTCCAGAAAGTCTGAGTTCCGTTAAATTTTGAAAATCTGTTCTGAATTTTCCCCCCTTTTGATCAGGATTCTTCTGTAGAATCTTTGATTAAAATGTTCAATAATGGTAGCCAGGCACCATCCAGTTCTTCTGGTCTCACGGCAAAGGAGGCAGTTGTTTATGGAGGCAGTTCGCTACGCATCATAATTTTTTTGAATGCCAGTCATGACCTGCTAAATTAATTCATAATTTAGTTTGCAACCTGCATTTTGAAGAACCTCGCACTGAGTGCTCTGGCACTTTGCTGTGGTTCTGTCCCTACAGGACTATTATCTGTCACCTCCCTGCTCTGGTTGCCCTCAAGTGAGTTTGGATGGATTGGCATGATTTACCCTGGATTCGCCTCTGGGACAATAGCAAGGGTCTAGTGACTGGCAGTTACTTTCTTTGTCTATGTTAAGGTTTGGGATAAGATACACCCAAAATTCATACACATAGTGATATTTTCTGATGTAAGGCTAACAAAGAAAAAAGTCTGCAAAACAATCTAGGCCGATAGTGTTTTCACCACTAAGTACTTAGCTGACTCCCTTTCCTCTTGCTTCATGATATCCTGAAAATCATCTTGTTACCAAAAAAGCTCCTCCAGATTCCACCTCAGATAACTGCACGGTGTGTCCATAAATGAATTAAAGGCTTAATTCAGTTTGAAAGACATTATTCTAGAAATCAGTTTTCTTTATTGGCCAGGCATTCAAAAGAGAAGACAAGAAGAACCTAGCCATCTCCTTGTGTCGATGGTAAATAATGTCAGAAGACCAAACCTCTCATTTTAAAGTGACTTTGTGGCCCTGTTGGCAAAGTGCTAACCAAAAGGTAGACAGTGTGAATCCACTAGCTGCTCCTTGGAAACCTTATGTGGCAGTTCTACTCTGTCCTATAGGGTTGCTATGAGTCCGAATCAACTCAGCAGCAATGGTTTGTTTGTTTGTTTGTTTGTTTGTTTTTTTCTGTAAGAGTGCAGTCAGGATCAGCAAAAGCTGAAGACCCTTTTCTTAAGATCGCTTATAAGATTGTAACCTTGGAAATTCATGATTGCAAATAACACTAAAAATCAAAATATAAGCCAATCACAAAAGGACAAATATTGTATGACCTCACTTATATAAAAAAAAAAAGAACAGGCAAATGTGCAGAGACCAAAGTTTGCTAGTGGTTACCAGGGGTGGGAGGAAGGGGGAAGAGGGGGCTAATGGTGATAGAAAAATCACAATGATTAAGGGGAGGGCTGCACAGCCGATTACTGTAATTGCTGTCAATAAGTTGCAAACCTATGAAAAGTTGAATTGGCAAAAGTTGTGTGATAGATATATTTAGTAGCTGCTTATGTACAACCAAACACCTCATGGAATTTGCTTCCTTGGTTTGGAGGTTTAGGGTCATGGTTTCATGCGACAGCCCAGTTATTTGGCCTAATAAAATGTTTAGTGCTTCTGTTTGTTGCATAGTAGCTGAGGTCTTAAAAGCTTAAAAGCAGCCATCCAAGGCACAACAATTGTTCTCTATTCACCTGGAGCAACAGAGGAAGAAGGAGAGTCAGGAATAAGAGGAGGAAATGGAATGTGTGGCTAATTGCCTCCATGAACAACTACCTCCTTTGCCATGACACTGGATGAACTGGATGGTGCCTGGCTACCATTATTGAACATTTTGATCAAAGATTCAATAGACGAATCCTGATCAAAAGGGGGAAACTGTAGAACAGAACTTTGTATTCTGATAGACTCTAGACTTCCTGGAGCCGTGGAGAAACTGTTGCACTGAGATAATCTGTAAACCTTAAACCAAAAATATCTCCTGCAGTCTTCTTAAAACCAAACAATAGTTTAGCTTAACTTGTAAAAATGGTCAGCCTCGAGCATTATGCTGTTTTAAGAGCTATCTATATGGGATCAAATTGACAATAGCAACTGAAAAATTTAGATAGGAACCCTAGGGAGCAGTGAGTTTAAATGAGGGAGGAACAACTCAGGAAAATGAGAATGGTTGCACAACTTGAAAAATGTAATCAATGTCACTAAATTGTACATGTAGAAACGGTTGAATTGGTGTATGTTTTGCTGTGTATATTCTCAACAACAATAAAATAAAATTGAGGAAAAAATCATAATAATCATTAGAAATTCCAGTTCCACTAGATTCTAGTTGTGTGATCTTCTTACAATTTTCTGTTGTATAAAAAGGGGATGATAATATCTATCTCAGTATTATCGTGAGGATTAAATGAGTCATTATATGGAAGAGCGCCTGGAACACTGTGACACGTTATTGTTAGATGCTGTCGAAATCAGTTCCAACTTACAGCGACCCCATGTTTGCAGAGAAGAACTGCTCCATAGGGTTTTCTTGGCTGTAACTTTACAGAAACAGATCGCCAGGGCTTCCTCTCTCAGGGCCACTGAGCCACCTGCTAACTGTTGAGCCATAAGCATTTAAATGAAGGTTTGTTAGTATTAACATGTAAGCAGCAAAAAATTTGCATTTTATCTATTAGTGGAATAGGACGACACTGTCCAAAAGTAGGTGAAAATACTTGGTAACAGGATCGTCTCCTCTGAAAATTATTTTAAAAACTGACAATCTTGATTGAATTAAGGGACTAAAACAAAATTAGAATAATCTTGGAAAGAGTTTGTATGTAGTTCAGCAAAATGTTAATAACATCAAGAGGTTCTGTGACGGTCATTCACAGGCAGCAGTGCAACTTACAGAAGCAAGT
>NW_004444033.1:8820951-8823580 GCF_000243295.1 Trichechus manatus latirostris
GGAGAAAGACCTAACAGTCTGCTCGCATAAAGATTACAGCCTAGGAAACCCTATGGGGCAGTTCTACTCTGACCTGTAGGGTCACTATGAGTCTGAATCGACTCGACGGCACACAGCAGCCACAACAGTATGTGCTCAATCAGTGTTACCTATTATTTTCTTACTGATAAATTCAAGGGCATTTGCATCCTGGGTTTCAGCATGGTGGGATAGTCAATGCCGACAGGTGTCTCGACTTGGGAATGCAGTACCAGACACAAGGCAGTCTGTTCTCTCCTTACGATGAGTTGAGACAGACCAGCTTCCATAACTACTAGAGTAAAACTTGGGAAAGGCGGAATCTGTGTGAGGCGGAAACCTGTCAGAGAAGGGAATCGCAAACATTTTCCACTAAAACAAGCGATAGAAAAGTGGTAAGACTGCACCTGTCAAAGGTGGAAAACGTGCAAGACCCGGAAAAACGAGGCAGCCCCCTGGAGTTCCGGCTCTCACAGGTTTCACTGTACAGCTAAAGACCTTCAGTTTCCGAGAACAAAGAAAAGCCAAGAGACACCAGAAAACGCCTTTGTTGGAGGAAGCGACCAATGAAACAACTGTGGCGAGAGCTGTTCATTCAGGAGGAGCCCTTAGCAAGTGTGAGTTTGGGTGGAAGTCTCGTCAGAAATTTAGTTCTTCAAATGTATTGCTCATAGGAGCCTTTGGTGTGTATTTAAGCTCCCTGAAGGTTTCTGTCCTATTCCCTGCCGATCATTGGGAGCCTTTTCCTCTCCTTTCCCTTCCCAAATTTCACAGACATCCAGGTCTTATGTATCAAGCTCCTGCTATTGAAGTTACTGTCCTATGTCTTATCACCTTCAAAGTGCCAACTACTTCATGATAAACCCATCCATTGTTTTATGAAATCCAGCCTACTAGTGTTACATGTTTTAACTGGAACATTCTGGATACAGTGCCCAAATGTTGAGCCCATTAGTTCAACCCTCCTGAACACATTTCAAAATGTAGAGTTTAGTGGAAAGAAGAAACGTTTTTGTACCTCATCTCTCTGGGTGAAGATAAATACTCATGTGCTTTCCCTTTTCCTGGTGTAGAATCTGTTTCTGTTTAAATAACTGACTATTCCTTTGATTAGACACTCAAGGGTATAGCACTTTACTGTTAGAATTGTCTGGCAATAAATGACTTGTTTTGCCGTATAGAACATGAACATTGTTACTGTATTTTCCTGGACTTGTATCGTAGCTTTCTACTATAAGAGATTATTTTGCTATGGACAATTATTATGGATGTTACGGGAAATAAGTATTTTTCCAGTTACCTATTCCTTTCTTAGAGGCACAAACAGGTTGTGAGATCGAATTCCTTCCTGGGAAGACAACGTCTTTCAGTACCTTTAGCTTCGCGGTAGCACTTCCTAATGAGCTGTACTTTTTCCTTTATTTTCCACTACAAATTATGTAACTGCCCCATTAAAAACAAATATTTTAATTCCATAGCGTGTTAATGCTCTTTCATTTGTTTTGAGCCCTTTTTGTGGTTACATATTTCAGTACTGAGACTCTTTTATAGAGATTTTATAGGCATTTGCATTTTATATGTTTATGTCAGTTAAAAAACCTCAGTGCTACCTGAATAACGTATTTCTTTAAGTCCTGTTCGAGTGGGGGAGAAATGAATTATTCTGAAGCTATCGGGGCATCGCAGACTTTTATCCTGAAAATAAAGCCTATTTCCAAGTCCTCAGTTTCCAAGCACTGTCAAAGAGACACAAACGCTACTGTTGATTTAATTTTTTCCACAAGGTTTTATTTAAACATTACAGAAAGGTTATGTCGAGAAGTGATCAGCTTCATGTTTTTGCACAGGAGAGTGACTAAGTTGCTTCCCTGTGCAAGTAACTGTATCAATGGAGACCAACTGGCCGTTGAAATAGGGATCTTTGTTTCTCTCAAAATATTCACAATATAAGCCCTAAATGGTATATGTATTAGCAATAATGGACAAGACTGTGCTTGTAATGCCAGAATGTTAACATCTTTTTATTTTCTCTTTTCTTTTGTGCAGTAAAAGGCCTATTTGGTCTGTGATGATGTGATCTAAATAGACTTATAAACTTTTTATTCTTGGGTATGTAGCCTCCACTGCGTTTCTTCATTAGCTTGGATGCTTCTGTCCTTGTTCTTTTAAAATGTTTCATACATATTGTAATTCACTTGGCTTTGGAGCAATTTAAGTCTAAATAAAAGGTTTAAGCTATTTAAAATTCATTTAAGATGTAACTCCTCTTCTTCCAGATGCTTCCTGTCTATTTCCCTGCATTTGGTAATGATACTAATCCATAAAACAGCCTTCAAACTGCCATGCATCATTAAACTCATTTATGCTTTATTGGAGGTGTTTAAATAAATTTAAATAGCCTATATACTGAAGAACGTGGTTCTTGTTATGGACTGTAAAGTAATTTAAATATATTTTTAATGTTGCCTCAATGTTGACTTTAATTTAGGTACTTTCAATAAGATCCTAATAAGCTTGGTTGCAGAGTATTATAATGTTGGTAATTATGGTTTTTTTTTTTTAACATTTTATTGTGCTTTAGGTGAAAGTTTACAGAGAAAATTAGTTTCCC
>NW_004444033.1:8832826-8834414 GCF_000243295.1 Trichechus manatus latirostris
TCCACTCACCTTGCTTCTCTCCAGGTGTGTCTGTACAGTTTCTTTGTCTCTTAAGGGAATGCTATGAAGTTGCCTCCCTGTGTATCTCACCTGTGGTCATTACTTGCATTGACTTAAGATAGCCACGTTGAGCTGGGATGGCTGGCAGAGCCCCTCTGTTCTGTGTTATTCCTTGTTCGCTGTGTTCATTCAGTTCTTCCTTGCAGTCGGTGTTCAATTAGATTCTTTATCCTTCTTTTTTGTTGTTTAGGATTCCAGGGTTGTTATTTACATCTGTTTCACTTGTTTTTTGGAACTTTGCTGTAGGGGGACGGTATGGTTTGTCTGACTAATCCACCATCTTGATTCCTCCCCAGTTATGTTTTGTTTTGTTTTTAATCAGGAAGTAAGATCTTTTGTCCATTGATGTATTAAGATATTAAAAAGTATATTATGAATTGTATAAAACCCTTTGTTATAGGAGTACAAGTAATTAAAGTGGTGGTATTACAGTGTAGCCTGTCATCCTAACGTATTATCTTTACCCAAAATATTTTGTTGTCGAGAAACCATTAAGACATTTGGTTGTTGGAATTACAGCTTCATTGTATCATCAGATTCAGCTGGACTTGTTTACACCATAGCACAAATGGCTTATGTCTTAGAAAGCTGGAAAAAGGAACCCTGAAACAAATACTATATTTTGAATAGGTATTTATATATATATAGATACAGATGTTGTTGTTGTTGGGTGCTGTCTAGTCAATTCTGACTTACAGTAACCCTATAAGACAGAGTAGAATTACCCCATAAGGTTTCCTAGACTGTAATCTTTATGGGAGCAGATTGCTAGGGCTTTAATCCTGTGCAGCCACTGGGTGAGTTCAAATTGCTGACCTTTCGGTTGGCAGCCAAGTGCTTAGCTTAACCATTGGGTCACTGTGGTTCCTTATAGATATAGCTATCTATGGATATGTATATAAAATCTTTTATATGGAACTTACTTCAATGAATATATTTTCCATTTCTTTAATTTTTATTTTATCTAATTTTTTCATATTCATCTGGTCTTTTCCATAATGCTCTGTTCTTAGAGTCCTATGAAAGACAGAATCCACAGTCCATCTCCTGTTCACAGCTCCCCAAATTCTTTACTGGAATTCAGTTATGTTGAGCATACTTCTGGGTCCCTGTACAAGCCATTCTCTCTGCCCAATATGCTGTCTCCCCATATACTTGAATGGGTTTCTTCTTCACATCTTTACATCTCTGCTCAAATGTCACCACTTTCCCAAGGACTTGGCTGACCACCTTGTAAGTCACTTACTCTGTCCCTTTACTCTTTTCCTTCATAGCATTTATCACTACCTGACACTATAGAATGTGTTACTTGTCTGTCTCCAACATTCCCACGGGGAATTCCCACGGGGACAAGGATTGCTTATTTACTGCTAAATGCCCAACACCCAGAGCACTGTCTGGCATGTAGTAGTTGCTCAATAAATATAGGTTGAATGACTTTCTTGTCATGAAGATTTAATAAAGAATGTTTCTACATACAATCGCCTCCTTTTATCACTTTCATTATTATAAACATAGCTATTTTTAT
>NW_004444033.1:8835843-8844035 GCF_000243295.1 Trichechus manatus latirostris
GTTGGATCACTTTTCTTGGGAATGGGTATAAATCTGGATCTCTTCCAGTTGTAGACTTGTTTTATAGGCTTGGGATTGCCACGGAATATGGTGGAAGTTCAAGTTCTGATCCCCTATTGGCATATAGCACAGAATTAGAGTCCAATTTCCCACAGGTATTTCACTTTCAATCCAGGTGAGAATCTGTGTCCAGTCAAAGTCCCTCGGCCTGTGGGCTGAGATCTCCAGACCGCCCCTTTCCAGCTTCTTGCTTTATCAAAGAGTTCAGATCTTGTTGCTAAGCTCTCAGGGGCTGTGGCCTCCCCTGTTGGTTCAGGTGTTCAAACCTTAGCGCTTAAGGCAAGTAGCCAGTCCTGATACACTCTGACCACTTGACATCAGTTCCCACCCCTCTCGCTTGGAGTCTCTATTTCATTTCTAGCACTTGGAGATTTTCTTTCTTGGCTTTGAGACTTGCTATATGTTATCTAGTGTTTTTGTATGTTTGGGTGGGAGCAGTTTCCCACAACTGCTCAGTCAGCCACATTGACCACACGTACCTGTGGAAATGATTTACTTTAGCATTTTTAAGGTAATACTTCTGGAAATGCTCCTGTGTATCCAAAGGTGTTTATATTGGGTCCTCTATAGATTAGAAATAATAGAAATTTAGATTCTGTATGTTTTAGGTCTCTGGACATTAGACATTATTAATGAATGACTTTTGTTTAATAGTGATCTCGTCATCCACTCTATTCTATTTCAAAGTCTCTTGTTAGCTTTGCAGGTTTTCTTTTCTTTTTAACCTTTTAGAAGAATTTTATCATATGGAAAGTAAATGGAAAGTAATTATAAGGGTGAATTTTCAATTAAGTTCCTATACGCCATTGTCTTTGCCAAGGGCTTTATTTACTTTAAATCCATTCCTAAGCCTGTATTGATTGAGCATGAGGTATTCTCACTGCATGTGTCTACTAGGTGCTCTGGGCTGACATTTTATGTTATGCTTTTTATTTATTATTATTATTTTATTCTAAGACTCACATTGTTCGTATTTATTTTATCTTCAAATTGAAAGTGCACAGACTTAAGTATAGAGTTTGCTGTATTTGCACAAATCAAGATACAAAACATTTGTGTTACTTCAGGAAGTTTCCTCATCCAACTCTATGCCTTTTATTTTAAACTTTATTTTTTTCCTACCAGATATTCACACGTCTCCCCTGAAATCCGAAGGGCCTCCTAGGAAGACTTCGACTTTGAATCCAAATGATTTCCTGGATTCTACAGACAGAAACTACCTTGTTAAATTATGTGCCAACCTTTCAGCCAAAATAACGCCAGCGGTAAGAGAGACATGGAAGAGGTGAAGCAGCAACTGAGACCATTACACAACATCAGACAGAAAGACTTAATCCCTTTTGTGGCTAGTAACTTATACCAAAACCACTTTATCACTGGTGTCAGCTTAAGACATGAGCCTCTTTCTACACCTCTGAGAATAGGTGCTGCTTCTACAAATAGTATATCCAATGTAAGACTTGTGGGTACTTTTCGCCCAGGCTCCCGGTGAAACTCAACTCTTCCATTTAGCAAGAGTAGAAGAGCACTACAGTCAAATAAGGAATCCCTTGGTGGTGCAAATGGTTAAGCACTTGACTACTAGCCGAAAGGTTGGTGGTTCGAACCCACCCAGAGGTGCCTTTGAAGACAGGCCTGGTGATCTGCTTCTGAAAGGTCACAGCCTTGAAAACCCTATGGAGCAGTTCTACTCTGCACACATGGGGTCGCCATGAGTAGGAATTGACTCAATAGCAGCTAACAACAACAACGATGGAGTAATCATATAATCCTCCTCCCCCAAAAAGGTAGAAATTGTGTGCTCTTTTGCTGTCTTAACAGTAGGTTTAATGTATTCACACTTTCCTTTGGAAACTATCAAGAGAGCCATTTGACAGTGATAAAGTAGAAAGTTCCATCTTCAGATCTTCTCTTGTTTATTTCACTGAAGCACCCTTCCCACTCATGTTTAAGACTCCCTTCTTCCTCTTCTGCTCAAACCCACGTCAGAGCTCACTGTGTGCATGAGGCATTTCCAGTTCAAACACTGTAATATTTCATTCTTTCCAGGTGCATAGTTTGCAGCTAAGTGTGTGTAAAGATGTGATTACAAAATAATGAGATTGGTTTTGTGTGTGACTTATGGAAAACATTCTGATACCTTAGACACATGTGGCCTATGTCATAACTATTGGGGCAAGTACATGTTTATTTTTGTGTGTTGGTGTCTGTGTGTGTTTCTTGTCTATGATTATTTCTATCTTCGTTTCATTATTGACTCCTTAACCTGAGGGGAAATTGCACTAATTTGAGTTCATGTGACAGTCTTGCAAAAGTCATTTATCTGCTCTGAGCTGCCATTTCTCTTCTGTAAAGTGGAAATAATAATAGCCACTTTACAATGTTATTATATCAAATGCTCATGAAACTTCTTTGTGAATTATGGACAAAAAAGAAATGTTAGTTGTGGTGATGATTGGCTGCGAAGGAGAAAGGGTTCAGGCCCTCAGATGTACCTCTTTATATTCAAGAACAACAACTCTCCTTTGGGAAAATCAACAACATCCTTTGTATCACCAAGAACCTCCAAGTGGTTTACTGGACTTCTACTTCCAATAATGGCAGACTCAGTAACTTGGATCAACCATTCTGCTGAGGACAACTAGAAAACCTGGATTAAAAAAAAAAAAAAGAAAAACTACCTGACGGTATTAGAGAACGAACAGTAGAGTGAAAGATTACTTGGCCAGGAGTTAGGGAAGGATGAAGATTCTGGGAGATAAGTCTGGCACCAGAGGCTGCCTTTTCTTTTGGACCCTTGTCAATTCAGATAGGCACAACCGGGGCTGATTGACACTTCTGATAGCCTCATGGGTCTAAGACAATAGAAATGAAGTCTGAGGTCCATCAAGGAGGGAGCCCTGGTGAACCATGCTTGTGTTGGGTTAGTACCTGAAGGGCTGCACCCTAAGAGTAAGGGTGAACAAGAAATATTCAGAACTTCATAGGAACTGAAGTTTAACTCCAAGCCCTCTTATCCCTGAAATTACATTGAAAAGATCCCAGATTACTAGTGTTCCCAGGTACATGGCAGAAAAAAAAATGTAAATCTTCTTTGGAAAGAGCATGCATAATCCTTGTATTATTTCTAGAAACAGTTTTGCAAATGCAATGTCTAGTGCACAATAAAAAAATAGCCAGGCACACATGAGAATACATAACTAAAAATAACAGCGTCAACAGATAATATAAAGAGGCCACCAGGGCATCCAGATATTGGTAGTATCAAACAGATTTTAAAATCTCTAGGCGTTGGTGTTTTCATACTCAGACTTTAAAATGACTGCACTTATTATATTCAAGGAGATACAAGACAAAGTTGAAAGTTTCAGCAAAACAGTGGGGACAATAAACAAGAAAATTATATGAAAATTATAAAATCTGAAGAAAACAGTAACTGAAATTAATACCCAATGAGGCAGAGCTGAAGAGAGAATTAATGGACTGGAAAATTGGTCAGAAAAATGAATCTCAGAAAAATAAAAGGATGGAAAATATAATGAGAGGGTAAGAGACATGAAGCAAACAATGAGAAGTTCTAACGTGTTACTGAATCTTAAATAACAAGTACATGGAATAGAAGCAAGATTTGAAGAGAGAATGGATGAGAATTTAACAGTTTTGACCAAAGTCATCAAACCTCAGCTTCAAGAAGTTTTAAAAACTCAATTTAGACTCACATTTGTTCAGTTCTGAAATCATATTGTACTAAGACAAAAAAAAAACCCTAAGAGGAGTCAGGGGGGCCCGGGAGAGGGTTACTTTGAAAGGAGTAACAATTAGGCTGACAGCTGACTTTCCAAAAGAAATAATTTATGCAAGAAGACAGAAAGGTATTTTTGTTGCCAACCTAGAACTTTATACCTAGTGAAATATCCCTCCAAAATGAAGGTAAATTAAAGATATTTCCAGACAAAAGTAGCAGAGAATTCGTTACAGAAGAACCACATTAAAGAAACACTAGAGAATTTTCTTTAGGCAGAATGAAAATGATCAGAGCAAGAGAAAGTAAATCTAAAGGGATGCTGACTGTATAAAACAATAATAATTTTTATTTAAAATACACATAGAATTACAATGCACAATAAGTCATGAAGGAAGTAAGTGGAGATGAAGTGTTCCAAAATCTGTGCATCTAACGTCCAGGAGGAGGCTACAAGTAATGATATCAGACTTTGATCAGCCAAGGACACATATTTTATTTAATCTCTAGAATGACACTAAAAGAAGATGAAAAAGTGTAGTGTTTAACTAGTTGGAGAAGGGGCTAGAATAATAAAGAAATAATTCAACATCGCATCAAACGTCCTAGTCAGTGAAATAAATCATGAACAAGTAATAAATAGTGTAGGGTTTAGTTAGCAGTTATGAAGTGAATTTGGCAAGGTTATTGGATACAATGTAAACATACAAAAATAAATTGGATTTCTATATAATATCAACAATTTAAATATATATTTATAGCTTTCAAAAGACAACTTCTGTAGCATCCAAAAAAATCAAATATTTAAGAATAAATCTAATGAAAGATGTGAAATAACTCTACACAGAAAAGTATAAAACATGCATTTTTATTTGTATGTCTGTAAGAGGTCATTGTATCTCTAGTCCTCCTACTGCCTTCCTTCTTTGTAGAAAATGGGGTGATGGAGCATGGAGATCCCCAGTATTACTGATTCCCAGTAGACTGATACCTGTTCTTTATTCCTCATCTATAAGGTCACTGGGGTTTTACTTAAGACCCAATTGACTTGCTTTTCTTAGGAAGAAGTGCCCATGAATACGATTGTTTGCTGTTCAAGTCTGAAAAGATCTTCTAATATTTTATCAATATAAAATGCTTCCTATGACCATAATTCAATATGAATTTAAATAATTCAATAGTTGGAATATTCAACTTACCCATTTCCTCCTTCCTTTCTTATGCAATTCTTTATTGCTTTACTTCTTGTCTGTTCATATCTTAAATGGTATTTACCTTTCCAAATGACTCCCGAAGCACATTAATTTGAACATCTCTATATGCTTCTTGGAGAACTGTAAATATAATTTTAATCAGCCTTACTTTTTAAACACAATTTTCTTTTTAAGTTTGAATAAAAAAAAAGCACAGCTCTTTATTATTTATTGCTGCAAAACACATGTATCCAGTGAGCAGTTTTTACTTATACAACACTCACATCTACTATTGGTTTCAGAAATCTAAGTTCTTATGTTTTACTTGTCAGATATCACCATGCTATCGTTTCCCTCAAAGAGCCCTGGTGGTGCAGTGGCTATGCACTCAGCTGCAAACCAAAAGGTCGGCAATTCGAACCCACCAGCTGCTCCAGGGGAGAAAGATGTGGCTGTCTGCTTCCATAAAGATTACAGCCTTGGAAACCCTATGGGCCAGTTCTACTCTGTCCTATAGGGTCACTATGAATTGGAATCAACTTGAGAGCAATGGGTTTAGTTTAGTTTATAGTTTCTGTCTCAGGCTGGGTTCTCTAGAGAAGCAAAACCAGTAAAGCATATAAATATATATAGAGAGAGATTTATATCAAAGAAACAGCTCACACGATTGTAGAGGCTAGAACATCCCAAGTCCGTGGATCAGGGTAGACACCTCTCCCAAGTCACGCAGCTGCAGAAACTGGTGAGCCCAAGATCAGCAGATCGGAGAGCAGGGCTACCGCTCACAGGCTGTGAAGGTTGACGAATTCCAAGATTGGCAGGCAAGACTGCAAGGTTTCTCCTGATTCACGTAGCTGCAGGGGCTGGCGAACCCAAGATCGGCAGGTCAGAAAGCAGGGCTCCACTCACAGGCTGTGAAGATTGACGAATCCAAAGTTCAGCAGATAAACTGACAGCTCAAGTCCCAAGAACCAGAGGTCAAACGAACAGGAGGCAGCTGCAGGATCCAGAGCAGCAAAAAGCCAGAACATCTGCTTATATTCAAATGCAGGCCACACCCCCAGGGAAATTCCCTTTCCACTGATCGACTACTAACAGCATATTCAATCATGGGAATGATCACATATAAACACTGAGAATCATGGCCCAGCCAAGCTGACACACAATCTTAACCATCACAGTTTCCCTCACTGGTAGCCACCCACCCTGCTTCAGCATGATTGGTTTCCTGGAGTGCATACATGAGGACTATGCTGGTTTAGTTAAGATTTTTTGCTCCAGAATTGTTGTGACTAGGTCTTTGCATTCTAGAAGAAGCCCAACTTCCTGTACTTCAAGTGTGTCGATTTCTTCAACCAGATCCTCCTTCCTCCTAAGGGGTCACCTTTGCTCCTGAAGTAGGCCAAGTCTCTGAAAGTCAATTCTCCAGGAAAAAAAAAATACTGAATGATCAATTCATTGAAAGCCAATATAGTAAAAGTATGTGTGTAGCAGAAAAGGCCTGCACATGCCAATAAATACTCAAATGTATGAAGGCCAGTGAAAAAGTGGACCTGGATGACAAAGTATTGGGCAGTGATGTCCACCATACTATTTCCCTTCAGTACAGGAGACGAGTCAGCTCAGGGAGGTAAGTGGCCTCTTAGTCTCCTAGTGTTGCTGTAACAGAAATACTACAACTGGGTGGCTTTAAAGAACAGGCTTTTCTCACAGTTCTGGAGGCTAAAAGTCCAAATCAGGGTCTCAGCTATGTCGATTCCTTCCTTGTCAGTAGCCCTGGGTGTACCTTGATTCCCTGGCATTCTTTGGCTTGTAGATGGTTCTCACATGGCGTCTGCCTTCCCGTGTGTGTCTCTGTGTCAATAATTTTGTGGTCTTTTTATGACTCAGAAGTGATTAAGTTTAGGATTCCTACCCTATTCTGGTATGCCCTCATTAACATAACAGAAGAAAAAAAATTTATTTCCAAACGCAATCACATCACCAGTACAATGGCCAGGATTTCAACACATACTTGGTGGGGCGGGGGGCAATTCAATTCCTAACAGGTGACTTGTCCAGGATTATACAGTTTAGAAGTGTTTATTTTTCTTCTATCAAGGTGCATTTTCCAGTGTTTTTTACGCCTATCTTTTCTTCCTTTTTCTTCCCACATATTTGGCCATCTGTAGTAAGAAGAGAATGATCATAGCTATTCGACTCATCTGACAAGTTTTTAACACCAATATAATTTACTGGTCATATTTCTTACCCAGGAAAGGAACTCTATGGAGAGGCAGCATGAGATAGCCCGGCAGGCCCTGATGGGAAAGGCACCCCCTGATCACACACTCCTTTTTCAAAGGTAATGACTTACCAGATTTATTGACACCTGGGCATCGTTAGGAGCTCTGGTGGTGTGGTAGTTAAGAGCTCAGCTGCCAACCAAAAGATCAGCAGTTCGAATCCACCAGCCACTGTTTGGAAACCCTATGGGGCAGTTCTACTCTGTCCTATAGGGCCACTATGAGCCAGAATTGACTCCACGGCAATGGGTTTTGTTTTGTTTTGGTTTTGCTTTGCTAAATTGATTTTCTGGTGCCCATATATACCAAATGAATCCTAAATCATAAACATAAACAGGAACCTCTGTATTGAAATGGGCCCAGGGATTCAGTGACAAGCCCAGTACTACAAATTGTATTTTCCTTTCATTTGTATATACATATGTATATATTTAAAGGCACAATATACTAATAGGCTACTAGAAAAGGGTGACTCTTGCAGTCTTTGAAGACTACAAAGAGTGATATCTCTGGTGGTGTCAGACTGTTCATAGCTGAAAGTTAATTAAAATATGCTGTTGAGTACCCTGTACTTGTCCTTCATGGCTCTTGAAACCATAGTGATTAATTAATTATTCGTGTGATCATTTGTTTAATGTCCTTTCCCCTATGAGACTGTAAATTCCAGGAGGGCAAGGACTGTTGTGTCTTTACTGATCAATGACTTCTTAGTCCTTAGTATAAGACATTTCACTTTAGTGCCTGCCTCTTGGCAAGGGCTTCATAGATGTTAGTGGCCATAATGATTATTATTATACTGTACTTCTTATTAATAGTATATTCTTGTTTAATATAGTATATTATATATTAAATGTAATTATATATTAATTTTTCAACATTACATTAATATATTACATTAAATATATATTAATA
>NW_004444033.1:8844135-8976742 GCF_000243295.1 Trichechus manatus latirostris
TGTACTTCTTATTAATAGTATATTCTTGTTTAATAAATTTTTCAATATATTATATATTAATATATACTAAATGTAATACATTACATTAATATATTACATTAAATATATATTAATAATATAATTAATAATTATGCTAGTAACTGTTACATATGAAGAAGAGCATGTAGGCTTGCAGTTTTACTCAACATGAATGACCATATAAGAGTGTAGTTATTAAATGCTTACAGTTTATTTTCTTAATGTTTCAGGCTTCAGTGTACTGGATTTTCCT
Organism: Trichechus manatus latirostris; assembly: GCF_000243295.1. Lineage (NCBI taxonomy): Eukaryota > Metazoa > Chordata > Mammalia > Sirenia > Trichechidae > Trichechus > Trichechus manatus. Next base: position 8,844,407 of record NW_004444033.1, read on the forward strand.
TTCTGTGTGACCTTTTAGAAAATGTGAATCATAGAAAGGACAAGTCCCTGTTTTGAAAAAGTTACTAATAGTACCAGCAAGCATTTTTTTTTTTTTTTTAGTTTGTTAGTCAAGTTAAGAATGCAATAATTCAACAAAGCAAAATCTAAAAAGTCATCAAAATTTTTTTTCAATTTCAGTTCTTTTTATTGTCCACAATTTCAAGCTATTTATTGAGAACAGTTAAGCGCTCGACTACAAGCCAAAAGATTGTTCAAACCCACACAGAGGCGCCTTGGAAGACAGGCCTGGCAATCTGCTTCTGAAAGTTTACAGCCATGAAAAGCCTGTGGAGCTCAGTTCTACTCTGCCACACACGAGGTCGCCATGCTAACGACAATCAGTATAAATAAGATTAAGTTTTTGTGTATTTGCTACCGTATAAAAGAAGTCAGTTTATGGTGAAGGGTGAGACAGTATACAATACTGGGGAAGCCAGCACAGCTTGTTCAGGGTAAGGTCATGGAAGCTCCATAGACAAGTTCAAACTCCCTGAGGGACTAAATTACTGGGCTAAGGGCTGTGGGGACCATGATCTCAGGGAACACCTAGCTCAATTGGCATAACATAGTTTATAAAGACAATGTTCTACATTCTACTTTGGTGAGTAGCATCTGGGGAGTTAAAAGCCTGTAAGCGGCCATCAGAGATACTCCACTGGTCTCATCCCTTCAGGAGCAAGGGAGAATGAGAAAAACGAAAGACACAAAGGAAAGATTAGTCCAAAGGACTAACTGACCACAACTACCACAGCCTCCACCAGTCTGAGTCCAGTACAACTAGATGGTGCCCAGCTACCACCACTGACTGCTCTGACAGGGATCACAATAGAGGGTCCTGGACAGAGCTGGGGAAAAATGTAGAACAAAATTCTAACTCACAAAAAAAGACCAGACTTACTGGCCTGACAGAGACTCGAGAAACCCTGAGAATATGGCCCCCGGACATCCTTTTAGCTCAGTAATGAAGTCACTCTCGAGGTTCACCCTTCAGCCAAAGATCAGGCAGCCCCATAAAACAGAACAAGACTAATGGGGCACACCAGCCTAGGGACAAGGACTAGAAGGCAGGAGGGGACAGGAAAGCTGGTAATAGGGAACCCAAGGTCGAGAAGAGAGAGTACTGACATGTCATGGGGTTGTTAACCATTGTCGTAAAACAATATATGTACTAACTGTTTAATGAGAAGCTAGTTTGTTCTGTAAACTGTCATCTAAAGTATAAAAAAAAAAAGATTAATTTTCCCTACATTTGTAGGCTTTCTTTGAATAGTTTGATTCAAAGGACAGACAGTGGTGTGTACCAAGTTCTACTGGGGGGTGAGGAGGGTGGTGGCCAGAAGCTAGGCAGTGTCCCCCAGGGCAGCTGAAGCTGGAGCCTGTGTGACCACTGACCAGCAGAGTGATCGTGTCCACTGAAGCTTTGTGGACAGAGAAACCAAGTAGCACCAAATACGAGCTCCGAATGGATCACCACAAGGGCAGCTGCCTTGAACATGCTCACGTTTATTTGCTACTGGGCTGCTTTGCACCGGACAGTTCTGTGTAGCAAGTCTGAGTGAAGAACAGCAGGGTTTATTGTTTACCAGTGGTAAATGGCTCTTTCCAGGCATGCTGGGGAACAGGCGAGTTTATAGATACATATGAATAGATGAAGATGGAATATTTTACTTTCCAGCTTAGTTGTGACTATGATGTTAGACTTTTTAGAAGTATCTTATCGGGGTACCATTTCCAATTATTACGTTATAAACAAAATTGGAAAACATCTATTTCAATTTTTATAGCAGTTGCTACATTGCTGGGCCTACATAATAAACAGACTAAAGGTTTACAATACAATATGTACTATTCAGAGCCCTGGTGGTGCAGTGGTTAAGAGCTCAGCTGCTAACCAAAACAGTTGGCAGTTTAAATCCACCAGCCACTCCTTGGAAACCCTATGGGGCAGTTCTCCTCTGTCCTGTAGGGTTGCTATGAGTCAGAATTGACTCGACAGCAATAGGTTTGGTTTTTGTTTTTTTTGGTTTTTTTGGTATGTACTAATCACCAGGAGGATAATGTACCTATGTTAATGGCTTAATGGATAAGGAATATTGACAATAATACAAACTTCTTCGATCTACACATTAACATGTAATAAAGCCAGTGTCTAAGGCAAGTTAGGAAGTGAACGCATAGGAGTGGCTACATTACATTATTCCAGGTAGATTTTATTGGCATTTGCGTTTATACAGCATAGAATGGTCAGTGTTTAGGTATTACATAAGTGTATACTTGCTATCTTTATAAAATCCTTAGGCTTTTTTTAAATTTCCAATTTCAGGGGTCCAGTACCAGCACCTACCACCAGTGATCTATGTTATTTTACACAGTTAGGAGAACCACAGAAAGGTTTTGAGTTTTATGATGATTATGTTGGAACTCCCTTTGGATCACATTCTGGGCAGAGGTGAGTTGAGTTTCGTTGGACGAAATAGGTTACTTTCTGCTGTTCGTTAAGGCGTGTCGTGCATGACTTCGCAGGCTTCCGAGGGATCCCAACACTAGGAAGCACGCCCCCACCTCCCACAGTAGAATTTAAAGGGGTGTCCCTCTAGATAGGACACAGCTATATGGCCTAGACTTGCACAATTGGAAGCATCTATCTGGGACTTTGACTCTTGAGGGAGTGACACAAAGACGCAGGGACAGTGGGAGAGAGATTACTTAAGTCTCCAGTGGTGGAAGAATCAAGAATCCAGAGGAATGCCCAGGCACCTGGTTTGGCAGTGCAAGCAATGATGCTCCGCCAGTCTTCCTCGTGGTGGACAACTCGGCTGAGGTCTTGGTTCCTAGCTTACCTTGGTTCCTGCCCAGCTTTTAAGCCTGGTTCTCTAGTTTTCCGTTAATTTTATAAACCACCTGAGAGCCTTCCAACAAACTCCTTTTTTATGTTCAAAGTAGCCAGAGTAGGTTCTGTATTTGGCAGCCAAGATCACTGATTAGCACAATACTATATTTCAAAATGTTTACTAGCTGATGTCCAACCCGTGAAAGGCTATTTCAAGGTCCCAGTGTTTAATATGTCAAAGTGTGCTTCAAAAGTTGAATATGTGTAAGTTGAGGACCCCATGTCTACTACAGCAGGCTCTCAACCACAAATTTTAGGGCTCTGCTCTTGTGGGCATTCCATTACTTCCTGTTCCTGCTTGTGCTGCTCCAGCCACACAATTGACCATCTCTCTGTAGATCTTGAGTACAAGTTTCCCAAGAAAAGATCTGAGTGGTTGGATCAGTCACCATCTGCTCTGGGGTGCCCCTCTGGGGATACATCTCTAGGTTATAGGCTGGTATATAGATTAGCTTCCTCTGAGTCAGGTATCCATCCTTTATCCAGTCACCTGTGGCCAGGCCAATGGGTCACATGGAACCATGTAAGGAACTCTTCAGAAGGGTCTGTGGGCATGGAAGTCTCTCTGGAATGTCTAAAAGCAGCGTAAATGACTGGAAATAAGTATACCAAAATGTTCACAGCAGGTATTCCGGTGGAATTATTCATTACTTTTATTTTCTTCTTTATCTTTTTTGGTAACTTCTAGATTGTGTGTGTATATATATATTTGTCTGTTTTTTAATTGTAAAATATATATCAAAAAGTTTACATTAGTTGCATTCACCATGTTGTGCTACCATCACCACTATTTCCAAACATTTTACATCACCCCAAACAGAAACTCAGTATTTCTTCAGCAATAATTCCCATTCTCCAATAATTTCACCTCATTCCCTGGTGACCACTAATAACTTTGGTCTCTGTGCATTTGCCTGTTGTTGTTGTGTGCCGTTGAGTCGATTCCAACTCATAGCAACCCTATAGGACAGAGGAGATGTGCCCCATAGGGTTTCTAAGGAGTGGCTGGTGGATTTGAACTGCCAACCTTTTGGTTAGCTGCCGAGCTCTTAACCACTTCGCCACCAGGGCTCCTGCATTTGCCTACTCTAGATATCTCATATAAGTGGGGTCATACAATATTTGTCCTTTTTGTGTCTGAAATAAGTCAGCACAATGTTTTCAAGTTCATCCACACTGTAGCATGTATCAGAACTTCGTTTCTTTTTATGAATGAATAATATTCCATTGTACGGATGTGCCACATTTTGTTTATCCATTCATCTGTTGGTGGACACTTGGATTGTTTCCACCTTTGGGCTATTGTGAATAATGCTGCAGTGATCATAGGTGTACGTGTATCTGTTTCAGTCCCTGGCTGAGTCTTCAAGTCTATTGGGTATATAACAAGGAGTAGATCTATTTTATATTAATATCTTAAAAAAAAACTATTTAAAATCCACGAGAATTTGATGAAATATTCAATAAATGAGAAGAATGGCTCTTTAGACAAACGTAAGTTTCTCACATCACTCTATATGCGAAAACAAATTTTAAATGAATGAAAGAGTTAAACATTAATAAATGCCTGTTATATAAATCAGTCATGAAAGTGAGAGATAAATGTGTATCAAGCATAATGTAGATTATAAAATATTCATGTGTATGCATAGAACAAAAATACTGAAAAAAAAGTACCAAAATATTGGTTGTTGTCTTTTAGCGATGGGATTATGACCAATTTTTCCCCCGTATTTTAAACAATGAGTATTTCATAATTTTTTAGTATTAATATAGTTTTTTGAAAGTTACTTTAGAACGTCTGCCCAAGCAAAGGGATATTTTGTACATGAGGGTGATGTGTCATAATAAGAATAAGAATTAAAAAAAGGAGCAATGCTTTCCTTCATCTCTGCGTTGTTGTGACACCCTTTGGGTTGCCTTTCATAAACCAGAAGATGAACAAGAGCCGGCCCTCTGAGTGGTCCCTTCTAAGTCTGTGCATTTCACTAGACGCTAGAGACCCTACCATGATAATGAGTTAATTAGGCTGCTGTAACCATGTTGACACTGTGGATCTCTGAGGATTTGTCTGAACTCTGAATCTGTAGTAAAAGTAAGATAGGCTGATGGGAATACAGTGAGACAAAGAAAACAAATCTCTAATAGGCTGCAGTGGGCTTCTTCATCATCTGTTCCCACAGAAAAAGGGTCAGACCTGAGTGGTGGTAAACATGTCTTTCAACGCCACCATTTTCTTACTTCTGACTTTCTAAGCATTTTCATTTAATACTTTCTTTAACACCAAGGAGCAGTAATTGTGGAAAGGGGAGAACTTGCTCTATGATCCATTTTAAATGAAGACATGTTCTTTTTCAAAAGCAAGGTACCAGAACATATGCATTAAAAATCCAGTGAAATTTTTCTTGGCCTTCTTTTTTTTTTTGCAAAATAATATATGTTTATTATACCACTTTAGAGATTTTGCCATAAAATCTATGGATTATTATGTTTTTCACTAAAATAGGGAGAACATCTTTATGCTTCTATCATTAGAATGAAGATCTAGCCCATAAAATGTAAAAAGCTGCATTAGGAGAAAAGACTCGGTCTAAGTATAAATCTAGAGAGAAGATCCCAAGCATAGGTTAGTAATGGTGCTTTTCCAGTGCAAGGAGTTGAAGGAAGAGTAGTTCAGTCACTGGAAATCCCAGATGTTGGCAGTATTGGTCTCAGTTTAAACTCTCTTGGCAGTGCTTCTTGGACATGCTCAATTACCCTAGGAGGGAGCAAGAGGTTGGAAAACAAGGTCTTCCAGGAGCATGGATGTTCTCCCTGAAAAGGCCAGGAATTCGTGACGGGGTTCCAAAAACTTTTGTCCAGCAAAGAGAAGACAGACCCAGGAACTCAGCCCAAGCTGGTAGGATGGACCACCTCCTTCAAGGAAGCAATTAGACTCCTCTACTAGCTGATACCAAGTACTCAAAACTTGTAAACAGAATGTCTGGGTGCAGGGAAATGGCCCTATCCTGGAATATTTCTGTCTGGGAACATTGGTGCCATCTAGCACTAGCTGGAGTTGATGGGAAGCAGCAGTCATATTCAGCAGTGTGAAAGCTGTCCAGGAGAGCTGGTTCTGGATAAAATAGACCATCTGCTGGACAGCCAGTTCTAGACAGAAGAGGCCATCTGCTGGAGAGTCAGTTCTGGACAGAATAGGCCATCTGCCAGAGAGCTGGTTCTGGACAGAATAGACCACCTGCTGGACAAAATAGGCCATCTGATATAGAGTTGTTCTGGATAGAATAGGCCATCTGCTGGAGAGCCAGTTCTGGCCAGAATAGGCCATTTACTGGAGAGATGGTTCTGGACAGAATAGACCACCTGCTGGAGAGCCTGTTCTGGATAGAATAGGTCAACTGATATTGAGCTAGTTCTGGACAGAATAGGCCGTCTATTGGATAGCCAGTTCTGTACAGAATAGACCGTCTGCTGGAGAGCCGGTTCTGGATAGAATAAATACCAGAATAAAGACCTGCTGGAGAGCTGGTTCTGGATAGAATAGACCATCTGCTGGAGAGCTGCTTCTGGATAGAATAGACCTTCTGCTGGAGATCTGGTTCTGGATAGAATAGACCATCTGCTGGAGAGCTGGTTCTAGATTCCAGCCACAAACTAGCACCCAAGCCCCTGTCCCTTCTCAGGAGCACTGCCCATCACTTGAGCCACAACCCCCAGTCCCCCAGGTCCAATGATGGTAAATCCCAGAACCCAATTCCCACTCTCGCCATCCCACCCATCTTGCCCTTCCATTAGTTGCATTACTCATTCCCACCCTTGAGTCTTCTCTCTGAAAGTAACTCCCCTTTTTGTCTTTGACCGGTTAGTCTCCCAAGCAAGCTTCTTCCTACCACTGCTGATGCCCACCTTGCCTAGGAAGCATTCCTATAACTGTTAACTTAGAGAAAGGACATCTGGCCTCCAGGGCGGGCCTTCAGTCATGATGCTCCCTCTGCTTAGAATATTCTTCCTCTGCTCCAGTCCCAGCCTCCACCCCACCTTCCCCTTTTGTTTGGCTAATTCACCTCTCTGGTCTTAACTACAATGTCACTTCTTCAAGGAGACCTGCCTGGCATCCCTCATGTAGCCTCTTCTAGCCTCATGTCACTCACACAATCATAATAAAGTGTTTGTGTGATTGAATAAGCCAGCAGGCCTGTAAGCTGTACCAGGGCAGGTTCTAGATCACTCTTTCGTGTGTGTCCCCTGCACCTACTCAACGCTGGCATTACAGATGATTTGAGGGAAGAGTGACAGAAAAGAGGGGCAAGAGCTAAAACAAATGGTAGGGTCCCAAGGCTAGAGGGGAAGTGGATGGGTCAGGGCAGGGGCAGATTATCCAATAGGCAAGGTAAGCACGGTGCTTACCTTGCTTACCAGATCATCTGTAGTGAACAAATTTCACATTTTTTCACCACAACAAAAATTCGACTTGTAGGTATGGCTGCCATCTGCCTCTCTCCCAACTTACAGCACCTTCCTACAGAATCAAAGCCTCTTTTCAAATTTCCAATTCCTGACAGGGGCAGATGACCCAATAAGCAAGGTAAGCACAGGCTTACTTGTGCTTACTTACTAATCTGTAGTGAACAATTTTCCATGTGAAATTGTTCACTACAGATGATCTGGTAAGCCCAGTAAGCACTGTGCTTACCCTGCCTATTGGGTTATCTGCCAGGGAGAGGAGAGGAGCGTGTCTAGCTTCCTGTCAGCCAGGATCTGAGCTATCCTTATTTGCAGACTGAGTCAGGGATTCCTCATGATGTGACTTGAACATTTACTGAGGAAACTTCACTGAGTAAATCTCTCCCACCCCCTGGTTCATGCCTGAAAATCAGCCACTAGATTTGCATTCCCTTATCTTAAGACTTTGGACCATGTTAAAATGCGGCGTGCCTCCAAAAAGTAATGGTTTCAGTATCAGCCATTTTCACGTGATCAATTTCAGATTCTTTAATGAGAGCAAACTTGGCGGGGATGAGACACACGCATAGGGGTGAAGGGTCCAGAACTGTGAGCCCCGAGGACCCAAAAGCAAGCCCAACAACTTCACGAGGCTCTGCATGTTGAGCTTCCCTGGGAGGAAGCCAGGAAACGAAAATTCCAAAGGAGAGGGACCTGGCGGTAGGAATCACATTGGCACCCACCTCATACCTTTACCTTGTCCTAAAACGAGTAACCAGTTGTCATCCAGTTGATTCCGACTCATGGCGACCCCCTGTGGGTCAGAGTAGAACTGTGCTCATAGGGTTTTCAATGGCTGATTTTCCGGAAGTAGATCACCAGGCCTTTCTTCCAAGGTGCCTCTGGGTGTACTTGAACCACCAACCTTTCAGTTAGTAGCCGAGCACATTAACTGTTTGCACCACCCAGGGATACCTTTTCTTAAAAAGGAGAACAAAATCACAGTCCACCCAAACCAGATATGCCCAGTGTATGGTCCAGATCAGGCCCCCCAACACACTTCTGTTTGCTCTATCCTTGAAATGGCAGGAACTGAAGTATGTAAATTGCATTTGATTTTAAGGTCCTAGGGTTTAGGATCTGCGCCTTACTCATCTTATACTCCAGCACCTAGCGTGATGCTTTGTTCGAGAAGTTACTCAGATGTGTTTTGTTTAATGAATAAGGCACGTACGCTAATATGTACACTACTTAGTATGCTTTTAAGATGTGCTGGCTGGTATATGGAGTCCTTGGATGGAACAGTTAACGTGCTTGGCTGCTAACCAAAATACAGAGATTCTTGGCCACCCAGAAGCACCTCGAAAGAAAGGCCTGGTGATCTGCTTCTGAAAAATCAGCCATTGAAAACCCTCTGAGCACAGTTCTACTCCGACACACATGGGGTCACATGAGTTGGAACAGACCTAACGGCAGCTGGACTGTAATTGTTTGGCTGCTGTCTAGCACTTGCTACAGATCCCATTCAAACTTCAGCTCAACAGAGACACCGCCTCAAACTACGGAACTTTGATAAAGGGAACCCAGTGAAGTCATAGGAATAGGTCATGTGGCCATTATAGTTTTGCATCTCAAAAAGATCATTCACCACTGAATTGTACCTGTAGAAGCTGTAGAATTGGTGTATGTTCTGCTGTGCATATTTTCAACAACAAAAATAAAATAAATTATATATATATAAAAAGATCATTCGTTTTTCACTTGGCAGTGATGAAGATTCCTCTGATGCCGGCACATGTTCTGGATTAACCCAGTCTCGTCCGTGGTCAAAGGGACATTTGCACCCCTCAGAGGGCAGCCTTTCTTCCCGCCCAGGACCAGGAAAGAGCGATGGCGAGGGGGCCCAGGCCCTAAAAGGTTCGCATCGTTTTTCACATGGTTCTCTCCTCAGTTATTTTCCTGTCACTGATTCTTTTTGAATCAAGTGAACGTTTTCTGTCAGACTCGCCCCTCTGGGGCAGGGGGGTTATTTCTCCTCCATTGTTATAGATGAAAAACCAAGGTTCAGAGAGGCCAGTGATGTGCCCAAGCTCACTTAGCGGGTTAGAGCAAGAGCAGAGCAAAGCTGCTGCTCTGCCCACTTGACCCCACTGCCTACAGGGGGCAGGGGCCGGGCACCCCAGCATTTTCTAAATGCACAAACCATCTGGTTAAGAAACTAGAACTTGCTAAAGTTTAAAGTTAGACTTGCTAGTTTGCAAAAGTGTATTCCCATTTAAAAATAGCAATACCATTTGTCTCCAATCTTTCCTCCCTGTCAATGAGGCTCAAAGGCCAGGCGCTCTGAGACACGTATGCATGTCACCTCAGTACCTGGGATGGAACTTACCTGAGTCTGGAGACGAACCGATCGAGAAAGGAGACAACCTCTTCTACTGTCTTGCTTCTTCTGCAGGCCTTTTATTCTTTTAGGACGTTCGCTTGACCCTTTTCCAGGTTAAAAATATCTCCATGGTGGGAAAAAAGCACACAAGGAGAAGCCTTCTTTTTGTCTGTCCTCTGTTAACCTGATATCATCTTCTCAAGCAGTAGGACTTCCTTGCTCTAGAATATGCCTGAAGAAGGTCCATTTTGCCTTGAACGTGTTGAGGTGCTTTGACTTGCCCAGTGCAGTCAAGCTTTTTGGTTGTCACTCCTTTTTTCTTGCTCCCTGTAGAACCTTCTGCCCACTGTCTCGACCCTGCTTCACTGCTTCCTCCCCACTAACAATCCTGCTTTCTTTATGGCCACCATGCCCCCATCCTCAGCCTCTGTCTTCCAAACTCTTCATGCTTTCCACGGTCCCAGAAGACCCCCAGCTCCTGATGCCGTCAGCCTTGGTGAACAGACCAACCTTGTACAAGCAAACCTGGCGGTATTAGATGAAGTTTCTCTAGGAAGGGCTGCAGGGTGTGTGTGCGTGTATGTGTGCGTGTGTGTGTGCATGTACATGCTTGAGTCTGCGTGTGTATGATTGTGAAAGAGTATGTTGGGGCGCATGGTTACAGAAGGTCCAAGCTGGGTGGAAGGTAGCCTGCTCTAGCCACCTTCTGGTCATGGGGCCAAAGAGCCCGAGTCTAAACAACCCAAGGCTTGCCCAGCCATGCAGATGACATGCTCTGAACTTCATCCCCTGTTGTTCTTGTCTGGGAGTCCTGCATTCCTAAAAGTTTGCTATGAATGACTTCTAAAAATTTTCTGGTATTTATATCATGCAATGCTTATTTTCTTTGTTTAGCGAAAGCAAAGAGTTAACTGTATGAACGTGTCCTTTTTCTTAAGGTTTCACAGCACTACCTAAACGACTGATTTCTCATGAAAGAGACTCTTCCCAGTGCGGAAAGCACACAGGTCCAGTCGTCTGTCTTCCAGGTGCCAACACCAAACCGGTCCTCCCTCCCATCCCTCAGGGCCGCAAGTAGCCCAGCGCTGACAACTGATCTTAACATGGAAACTCGTTCCCAACACGTCCAGTCCCTTCCTCTTACCTTACGGATCCCAGCTTTTTTCTCACTCAGCCAAATACCTGCAAAAGAATGTTCTACTGGCCTTCATTCACTCAATCAATTTCTTCTGTGCTTCTCTGAATAGTCTTTTTTTTTTTTTTTGACATGAGTTATTCTTAGCTTTTAAAAATGTCATTGCAGTTTTTCCCACAGCTATAAATGATTCCTCCAGCTGCCTTCTGCTCTCAAGTATCATCAAATGCCAAAAGCTCCCAAGACCCCTGCATTGCTACGTGCGGAGTGATTTTTGGAAATATCCAACTGTGACTGTGCTCTTAAAATTTCGGTGTGTTCCTTTATAACACTAGTGTGTACTTTAAGGGATTGAATTATCTTGTTCTTCTGATTATGAGAGGCTTGTAGAGTTACATGTACCTTGTGGCCACCATGCTATGGACTGCATCTCTCGGGGAATTAATGGCCTTCTCCTCCTCGAAGGAAGTTTACATTTAAAAATGGCAATGGTAGTCTCTTCCACTTGATTTTAATTGTGATTTTTTTGTGGTTATCAACTTGCTTTAGCTATGGGAAGGGATAACAAATATCAGATAATTCTTTTTTCTTTTATCCTTTTTGGACTCTGATTATGTATTGCTTGTCATTAGAAGTGTTATTAAACAATTTTCATCATCTTCGTGGTTTAACTCCCTGCTTTTTACAGAAAAAAAATATTGACGCTATCGTAGACTAGGCTGGTATTCAGCTGGTTCGTGCCAGTAAGGCCATCCTGGTTATTAAATGCTTTAACTACATCCCTCTGGGCTGGTAGATGGTCTCTCCTTCAAGTCTCTGCACATGACTGCTTGTGGGAAAGGACCCTCCACATAGTATTATCCCAAAACCAAAACCAAACCTGTTGCCATCAAGTCGATTCCAACTCAGAGCGACCCTGTAGGACAGAGTAGAACTGCCCATAGAGTTTCCAAGGCTGAAATCTTTACGGAAGCAGACTGCTACATCTTTTTCCCGCACAACGGCTGGTGGGTTAGAACCTCCGACCTTTCGGTTAGCAGCCGAGTGCTTAACCACTGCGCAACCCGGGCTCCTTACAAAGTTTTATACTAATTTTTAAATATTATGAACACCAAGGAGCCCTGGTTGCACAAATGGCTAAGCACTTAGCTGCTAACCAAAAGGTTGGCGGTTTGAACCCACCCAGCAGCTCCGTAGGAGAAAAGACCTGGCGATCTGCTTCCATAGAGATTACAGCCAAGAAAACCCTATGGAGCAGTTCTACTTTGTCACATGGGGTTGCTATGAGTTGGAATCAACTTGGCAACACCCAACAACGACATGAATATCAAAACCCTTTAATAACCCTCTTCCCCATCACACAAATTTGAACGTAGCATGATTTACAGCCAGCTCCTCTCCTGCACCTGGCCCGATTCTCAGCAGGAGCTGGTTAAAGCTCTTTACTCGGGGTCGTAGGAGAGAAACAGGGAAGAGGGAGGAGAGGACACGGCAATCCTGCCTGGGGAAGAGGGAAGCAGAGGGTGGGTTTCTGTCTCCCCAAAATCTTCAGGAATGGTTTAATTTTCACCAGAATCATCTAATCTTTTAAAAAAATTCTTATGAAATAAATATTTTAGACAAGATGAAATAGTTTGGTTGCTGGGTGGTGCAAACAGCTTGCACTCCTTTACTAAAGGTTGGTGGTTCAAACCCAGTCAGTGGTGCCATGGTAAAGAGGCCTGGAAATTTTCTTCTGTAAAGATTATAACCAAGAAAACTATGGAGCAGTTGGACTCTGTAGCACATGGGGTCTCCGTGAGTCAGAATGGACTTGGCAATGGGTATTTAGAAGATATAAAAAGACTTGTTCAGGTTTCAGACAACATGGAGTAGATGCCCTTTTCCCTACTTCCCCCCTAAGTACAGCTACAATCCCAGACATGGTGTATAAATCAAACATAAGAAGATGCTGAAAGGTGGACAGAAGAAGGCAGACCAACTAGGAACCTCAGAACCTGAGAAGTACATGGTGGTGAGTTCTCTGGGGTCCCTTTTTGCCCCATTTATCCCAAACTGGGAGCTAGGGAAGCCTACAACCCCAGAACACCAATGGGCACAGACAGAAAAAGTCCCAGTAGAAATCTACTCTTACTAGCCAAGGACTAGGGAAGGGGGAGCCTAGCTAGACAGAAAACTCTGACAATCACCACTGTGCATCAGTCAAACACCATAGATAAAACTGAAGTCTCACCTTACAGTCACCCCTATCAGCAAAGGATTCCACCTCCTCCCTGCTGGGATAGCGATAGGGAAGGCCTCATGAGAGCCTATTCAGCACTGACAAGACCCGCCTCCCACAGTGTCATCGAAGGCCACTTGGGGAGCCTGGATTTCCATCCCGCACCTAGCAGTAATGTGGCACCCTTTCCCTTCCCACTGGGTGGTATCAGACCTACCTCCTCTCAGGGGCAGTGGAGGCCTAGTGGGGACCCTAAACTTCCATCCCCACCTGGCATTAACAGGGCATCACCCCCCTCCCTGAGTGTCCACAGAGGCTGGCTGGGTGGGGAACTTGGACTTCCACCCCCCACCCAGCAGCAATGCGGTGGCATGCCCTTCCCCACTGGCATGGGGTCAGAGGAGGCTTGCTAAAATAGAAGATTTAAATAAGACCCAAAGTCTCATAATAATGTACTGTTATGGATTGAATTATGTCCCCCGCTAGGCCGAGATTCCCAGTATTGTGTGATTGTCCACCAGTTTGCCATCTGATGTGATTTTCCTATGTGTTGTAAATCCTGTCTCTAGGATGTTAATGAGATGGGATTAGTGGCAGTTATGTTAATGAGGCAGGACTCAATCTACAAGATTAGATTGTGTTTCAAGTCAATCTCTTTTGAGATATAAAAGAGAGAAGTGAGCTGAGAGACAAGGGGACCTCATACCACCAAGATAACAAGAGCCAGAAGAATAGCACATCCTTTGGACCCAGGTCCCTGCACTGAGAAGCTCCTTGACCTGGGAAGATGGATCTCAAGGACCTTCCTCCAGAACCAACAGAGAGAAAAAGCCTCCCCCTGGAGCTGGTGCCCTGAATTCGGACTTCTAGCCTCCTAGACTGTGAGAGGAGAATAAACTTCTGTTTGTTAAAGCCGTCCACTTGTGGTATTTCTGTTATACCAGCACTAGATAACTAAGACGCGTACTTATCCAAAATTAAAAAAAAAAAAAAAAATCACTCATCATACCAAGAATCAGGACAACCTCAACTTGCATGAGAAAAGACAATCAAAAGATGTCAACTCTAAGATGACACAGGCGTTGGAATTATCTGACAAGGATTTCGAAGTAGGCATCACGAAAATGCTGCAACGGGCATTTAAAAACGTGTTTGAAACACATGAAACATAGCAGGTCTCAGTAAAGAAATAGAAGCTATAAAGAACACTCAAATGGGGATTTTACAGAATTGAGCAATAAAAGAACTGAAATTTTACTGGATGGGCTCAACAGTAAAGTGGAGAGCACAGAGAAAATAATCAGTAAACTTGAAGACAGAGCAATATTAATTATCCAGTCTGAACAACAGAGAGAAAATAGACTGGGGAAGAAAAGGAACAGAGCCCCATGTGGGACTATCCAAAAAAAACCAAACCCATTGCCATCGAGTTGATTCCGACTCACAGCAACCCTATAGGACAAGGTAGAACTGCCCCCATAGGGTTTCCAAGGCTGTAATATTTGCAGAAGCAAGCTGCCTATCTTTCTCCCTCTGAGTGGCTGGTGGGTTCAAACTGCCAACCTTTTGGTTACCAGCTGAGTGCTTAACCACTGCGCCACCAGGGCACCTTCATAAAACCAAAAAACTAAGCCCGTTGCCGTCAAGTCGATTCCGACTCATAGTGACCCTATAGGACAGAGTAGAACTGTCCCATAGGGTTTCCAAGGAGCAGCTGGCAGATTTGAACTGCTAACCTTTTGGTTAGCAGCCAAGCTCTTCACAACGGACCCCCAGGGCTCCAAGAAGGACTATAACAAAGGGCCTAATGCCATGTTATTCCAGAAGGCAAGGCAAAAGAGTGCGGAGCTGAAAAAATATTTGCAGAAATAATAACCAAAAATTCCCAAAATTTGGCAAAAGCCAAAAACCTACAGATTCAAGAAGCTGAGTGAACCCCAAGCAGGATAAACCTGAGAAAATCCCAACAAAACACATCATAATCAAACTATTGAAAATTAAAAACAATGAAAAAATCTTGAAAGCAGTGAGAAAAAGTGATACCTTACTTACAGGGAAAAAACAGTTCAAATGGTAGCAGTTTTCTTACCAGCAACTGTGGAGGAAATGGTGTAATTTCAAAGGATATAAGAACTGTCAACCTAAAATCCTTTATTCGGTGAAACTATCCTTCAGGAATGAAGGGGAAGTAAAGACATTCTCAAAAGAAGAAGAAATAAGAGAATTTGTCACCAGCCAACTTACACTGAGAAGAATGGCCAGAGGAAGTTCTTGAGACAGAAGGGAAATGGTAACAGAAGAAATCTTGAAACCTCAGGAAGGAAGAAAGAACAAAAGGAAGTAAAAATATGGGTAAATCCAGCAGACTTTCCTTGTCCTCTTGAAATGATGGCTGCAAAAAAATTTGAGAAAATTATAAATGAAGGACAGGAAGGAAGAAAGGGAGGGAGGGAAGGAAGGGAGGGAAAAAAGGAAGGAGGGAGGGACGGAGGGAAGGGAAGAGGGAGAAAGGAAGGAAGGATTCTTGAGTTTAAATTCTGGTTCAGCCATTTAGTGAAAAAAGCAAAAGATATAAACCGGTGAACGAAACGGCAAAAAAAAAAAAAAAAAAAAATAACACTGCCTCAAACTCGCCAGAAAATATGAAACAAAACGATAGCAATAAGGCTGAACTCATCAGTTTGAAAAAGAAATAAAAATAATTTAACTCCACAACTAAAATAAAAGGCAGAGACTTGGTTAAATAAGAAAATCTAACTATGTATTTCTTACAAGTGTGGGACCAAAAATAAACTACATAAAAAGAATAAGATTAAAAGGATCAGCTAAAATGTATCAGGCACACACAAGTAAGGCAGAGGTGGCATTGATATTATCAAAGGAAAGTTCAAAGCAAAAATGATTCAATGAAACAAAAGGATCCTTTTATATTGAAACAACGTGAAATTCCTAATTATGATATAATAGCCTAGAGCATTTATGAACTGATTAACATAACATCAAAATGTATACAGCAAAAAACTATTTGATATCTAAGAAGAAAGTAGCACGACTATAGTGAGATACTAAAATACCAGTATTATCTATGACAGAGCACATCAATAAATAAATACAAGAGGACATATGTAGGTAGTTTCAATAATGCAATTGGTAAAATTAATAGATGTAGCAAAATTTTATACCATAGACTTTCTTCTCAATTCCACTGAATTTTATAAATTGAGCATATGCCAAGGTATAAAGAACATTAATAAAGTTTACAAAACAGAAATTACACAAGCCATCTTCTCACGTCTTCATTATAATCCATAGAAACTAGAATTTATAAGAAAAAAAAAACCCTCTCAAAATAACTCTTGGGCCAAAAAGAACAAAACTATAATGTTATACTCTTTAGAACTGCGCTGTCCATTATGGTAGCCACTAGCCACATGTGGTTATTTAAAATGAAATTAATTAAAATTAAATAAAAATAATTCAGTTCTTCAGTTGGACTAATCATATTTCAAGCAATCAATGGCAACATGGAACTGTTGTTGTTTTTAGGTGCCGGGGAGTCGATTTTGACTCATAGTGGCCCCATATGACAGAGTAGAACTGCACCATAGTGTTTTCTTGGCTGTAATCTTTATGGAAGCAATCACCAGGTCTTTCTCCCTTGGAGCCTCTGGGTGGGTTCCAACCATCAACCTTTTAGTTAGCAGCCAAGCACTTAACCATTTGCACCACCAGGGCTCCTTACATGGAACTACCCATAACCCTTTGCCTTCGAGTCAATCCTGACTCATAGTGACCCTGTAGGACAGAGTAGAACTGCCCCATAGGGTTTCCAAGGCTGTAATCTTTACAGAAGCAGACAGCCACATCTTCCTCCCACAGAGCAGCTGGTAGGTTCAAACCGCCAACCTTTCCGTTAGCAGCCGAGGGCTTTAGCCATTGCTCTGCCAGGTCTCCAGTGGCTACTATATTGGACAACATAGATATGGAGCATTTCCATCATCACAGAAAGTTCCTTTGGACAGTGCTGCTGTAGAAAATAAAACTCAGGAGCATACACATGAGCAAACACTTCATAAGAAACTTAGACTTAAAAGCATCTCTATGAATGGTTGTACAACTTGAAGAGTGTAATCAATGTCACTGAATTATACGTGTAGAAACTGTTGAATTGGCATTTTTTTAAAATTGAACTTTAGACGAAGGTTTACAGAACAAACTAGCTTCTCATGAAACAGTACATATATTGTTTTATGGCATTGGTTAACAACCCCATGACATGTCAGTACTCTCCCTTCTCGACCTTGGGTTCCCTATTACCAGCTTTCCTGTCCCCTCCTGCCTTCTAGTCCTTGCTCCTGGGCTGGTGTGCCTCTTTAGTCTTGTTTTGTCCTATGGGTCTGTCTAATCTTTGGCTAAAAGGTAAACCTCAGGAGTAACTTCATTACTGGGCTAAAAGGGTGTCCGGCGGCCATACTCTGGGGGTTTCTCCAGTCTCTGCCAAGCCAGTAAGTCTGGTCTTCTTTTTTTTTTTTTGAGTTAGAATTTTGTTCTACATTGTTCTCCAGCTCTGTCCGAGACCCTCTATTGTGATCCCTGTCAGAGCAGTCAGTGGTGGTAGCCGGGCACCTTCTAGCTGTACTGGACTCAATCTGGTGGAGGCCATAGTAGTTGCTGAACTGGCGTATGTTTTGTTACGTGTATTTTCACCGTAGGACAATAAAAAGCATTTCTATTTAAAATAACAAATTCAATACAATGACAAATTGGGGTGGATATTTGCAACAGATGGGGACCAGTTACTTAGTGTGTGAATAAACAGTTCACACAAAAACATAAAACACTAAGATCCCAGGATGGAAAAGTAAAGGACATGAACCAACAATTCCCTAAGGAAGAAAGACTACTGAAAAGTAAGCACATGAAAAATATTAAGCCTGGTCAGTAAAATAACGTATCATTTTTCAGCTCTTAAATTAGTAAAGATAAAAAATTGTTACATTTTGTGCTAACGAGGGTGTGGTGAGGTGGTCCCACAGAAACTGCTGAGTGGAGAGTAAACTGACAAGATCTTTCTACAAAGCCCCCACGCCACCCTCTAGGAGCCGCGGTTCTCAAACCTGCTTTACATTGGAATCACCCTGGGAACTTTTAAAAAATACAATCCCTGAGCCCCCACCGCAATAGATTCTGCATTAGTTGCCTTGGGACAGAGCCCGGAAGCTGGTATTTTTCAAGGTCACCACGAATCAGAATCCCCCTCGAAGGCAGCTAACAGCAATAACAACATGGAGGCTCTGGCGTGCAGACCAGATTGAAGCCCGGTGCTCCAGAGGCGTGGCTCAGGGGCGGGGTACATTCGAAAGCCCAACTGAGTTTGAGACGCTAAGAACAGCGGACATTTATGCCCACTGCCTTGCTTCCCATGTAGAACCCTGCCAGGCAGCGTGTTCAACGAGTTCCCAGTATCTCCATGTAGCGCGGACAAGGCAGAGAGGGCCCGAGACAGGCCCCTGACCCCGGATCGCACAGGGGAGCCGCTGGTTATCACATGCTTTCATGAAGAGAAGGAGTCCCCGGGTGGTGCCACTGGTCAAATACTTGGCTACTAAGCAAAAGGTTGGTGGTTCACATTCACCCAGAGGGGCCTCAGAAGAAAAGCCTGGCGATCTACTTCCAAAAGATCACAGCTATTGAAAACCCTCTGGAGCACAGTTCTACTGTGACATTCATGGGGTCTCCATGAGTCAACTCGACAGCAACTGTTTTTTTGTTGTTGTTTGTGGCTCACGAAGAGAACCAAAGTTGACTCAAAAAGAGGGTTGACATGTCTTGAGCGGTCAGCATGACGGGATGCAGCACCAGTGCAGGCGTGGCCCCCGGAGAAGGCGAGGCCCAGGCTTCCTAACTAGTGCAGGATCCTGATCCAAACGATGCAGCCATTTGCTAGGAGTCCCCTTGCTGCCTTGATGCTCCGCAACCCCGTGGAAGTCGGATACAAGCCCAGAGAAAAAGCAAGAGAGAAGAAACTCTGAATTGACTGAGAATAAGATGAACTCTCTTGCACTTTGGATTTGAGCGTAACATAAAAGTTTGTGGTCTGAGATCTTTGTACTCACTGCACATGCGTTGTCTAGCTTGATCAGCACAAGAACCCTTCCAGGCAGCCAGGGTTACCGATGGTAGTGCTGTGGTTCAGATGGGAAAGAATTTAAACTTCAGACACTTTTTGCTTTATAGACTTTGACATTCTGTTATGCAGCTCAGAAGGGTTTAGGACTGTTATGTATTAGTAATGGGATACACCGGGTTTAATGTAAAAAGTGGGGTTTTATGTCTCAGTTAATGATTTTTGCCTTGACCTCTACTTCATATGATTATAATATGGCTACATTAGCTTGCTTTTTGTTTGTGTGATATTTAGTCTTGATGTTTCTTTAGCTATGTCTTTCTCCCTACCCCCCACCCCGCCCCACTCTAGATATTGGTGGCTCTCCCCACCCTTTCCAGTTCTTAGCACCTCCAGCTTCTTTTTACTGAAACCACAGAACAGCTTTCTCTTAGATCGTTAATTCACACTGAAGTATAAATGACTGCTAATAGGCATGTGTTTATGTACCACCAACTTTTCTATCATCAGCATGCAATCCAGGAAGGAAGAAGGGAAGGAGGAAGCAAGAGTGGGAGGGAGGGAGGAAGGAAGAGGGAGAGGAAGGGAGGTGGGAGGTACAGGGGAAGAGGAAGGGAGGGAGGAAGGAAGGATGCTTAGTTCCACAGTTTTAAGATTCGTGGTGTCCATAAGATAAAGCCAAGCCAAGCCACCCAGAAGCAGCACAGCTTTTCTTGATTCTGAGACTTCAGAGACGTTTCTTTCCCAGTTCTCCCAAAGGGGGCGCTATTTGAATGTGTGGTCCACATTCTGAATACTGTTGTTTTGTTGCTGTTGCTAGTTGCCCTTGAGTTGACTCTGACACATGGCGACCCCATGTATTACAGAGTAGAACTGCTCCATAGGGTTTTCAGGGCTGTGACATTTTGGAAGCAGATCGCCAGGCCTGTCTTCCAAGATGCCTCTGGGTGGATTTGAACTGCCAACCTTTCAGCTAGTAGTCACGTACTTTACAGTTGGTGCCACTCAGGGAGTCCCTGAATACTATATTGACATTAGATATAGTCTTGAGTTTGACACAGCCATTTCTTATTATGTTCTTTAATGCACACTATATAATGGAAAAATCACAATTCAAGAAGAAAAAAAAAAAAGGAATTATTTGAGAGGCCCTGTCTAAATATGTAGGTTGGTGATATACCATAGTGGTTAACTGAGTGAGCCTGCTGTCATAATTCCTGAGTTTAAATCCTGGTTCCACCCTTTGCTAGGAGTCTGATTTAGGCAATTTACTTACTCAACTTCTTCGATTTTTGGAGATATTGTTTCACAGAACTGGGCGGGGAGGAGGGTGGGAATGTAACGAACCAAATTGAACAACAGCAGGCAGTTCCCCAACCCCAGTTGGGTCTTGGAAGGGAATTAATAATCAAGTGGTGGAAAATCGAAGGAAAAAAAAAAAAATATATTCTCTCGATTCTAAGAGACATATGTCTCACATTTTAATATCTCTGAAAGGTGCCCTGGTGGTGGAATGGTTAAGCACTTGACTGTTAACAGAAAAGCTGATAGTTCAAACCCACCCAGCACCTCCATGGCTCCACAGGAGAATGACCTAGCCATCTGGTTAACCTGTTCTGAGTTGATTCTGACTCCTAGCGCCCCTTTAGGACAGAGTAGAACTGACCCACAGGGTTTCCAATGCTGTAATCTTTATGGAAGCAGATTGCCACACACATCTTTCTCCTGTGGAGAGCCCAGTGGATTTGAACTGCTGACCTTTCAGTTAGCAGCCGAGCCGTTAACCACTGCACCACCAGGGCTCCTTCCATAAAGATTACAGCTTAGAAAATCCTATGGGCTGTTCTACTCTGTCACACGGAGTTACTGTCAGTTGGAATCGGCTCAACGGCACCTAACAGCAACAACAACAAAATCAGGGCACATTTTAAAGTTGATTGTTTCTTCTTTCTTGATGGAATATAAAATGATGGTGTATATTACAATTTGCAACATCTTAGATTCATGAAAAGATTGTAGTGATAATTACTGTAAGACACCAGCTGCTACTCAGGAGCCACTAAGGCCCGTTTGTGGCCGTAGCGTGGACCCTCGGAAGGTCTGGCAGTCTCAGAGGGCCATGGCTATTCAGTTAAGGTCCTGTCCGACGAGGGAAAGGCATTCCGCAGAAGCAGGTTCTCCCATTTAAAACAGAAGCCCTGTTTGGGCTAAGCCTCCCGTCAACCACCTTCTCTAGGTCCTCATCGCGAGAGAAAGGAGCAAAGAACCGCATACACCAGGAAACGCCTTGTGTCAACAAGGAACGGGCAAACCACAAATACACATGCTCTTGTCAGTTATGGTCCAGTCAGCTCTGACTCTTGGTGACCTGTATACAACAGAACAAAACGTTTCCCAATCTTGCATCATCTTCACGATCGTTGGTATCTTCGAGTCCCTTGTCATGGCCACTGTGTATTTTGAGTGCCTTCCAACATAGGGGGCTCATCTTCCAGCAGTATATCGAACAATAGTCTGTTGTGATCCCCAGGGTTTTCATTAGCTAATTTTCTGAAGTAGCTCGCCAGGCCTTTCTTCCTAGTCTTAGTCTGGAAGCTCCACTGAAATCTGCCCACCATGGGTGACCCTACTGATATTTGAAATACCAGTGGCATAGTTTCCAGAATCACAGCAACATGCAAGCTACCACAGCATGACAAACTGACAGATGGGTGGCGGATAAATAAGCTTACAAATGGCATTTTAGAAAAAGGTGGAGACCAAGCTGCCACCTTCCCAGGGTCCCTCCGCGGCCACTCCCTATGATAGTGGATTTTCCACCAAGTCAGCCCTGACTGTTGAGAAACCACTCCCTCTGATCTTTTCCTCCTGTCTGATGGCACGTTGGCAAGGCTGGCCCGAAATCCAACAAGAAGGATATCCGTGCACACAGGAACCCATGTAAGCATGAGAGGGGCCCGCTGTGACAAATGGCACCACCCCAGTCCCGCGGAGTCTACACCCCTTCGGGGAAATTCACACTCCATTTTCCCCAGAATTGTGCATGTAAAGCGTTTGTCAAGTGATAAAGGCTCGATGCACATTTGTTGTTGTTACGTGCCCTTGAGTCACCTCTGACTCCTGATGACCCCGTGTGTTACAGAACAAACAGTGCCTGGGCCTGGGCCATCTTCATGATCTTTGGTATGTCTGAGCCCGCTGTCGAGGCCACTTTGTCATTCAGGGCTCAGTGCATACTAGCGCTTCTTATTTTTATAAGTATTTTTGGCAAGTTGAGTTTAGAAGATACGAAGGCTGTCTTAGGGGAAACCAGAAAGGCTGCTGCGTTTCATGGGATGTGAGCGTGGTGGAGGAGGGGAAGACGTAACCCCCCACTGCGGGTCTAGCGCTCAGGTGTGCTGGTTTGCCTGACGCTGTCCCAGTCATGCCTGTTGTCCCAATGCCCCCTTTTCCTTCTCAATAGTCTGCTGGTGTAGGTAATAATTGAGCCCATTCCCCTCGGCATGGGTCATGTGGGGTCACTCATTCCATTGCTTCTATTCATACAAAGTGAGAAGTAATATAACAGGAAGGATAAAAAAAAAATGAAAGCGTGAGATAATTAAGAGCTTAAGAGCAAGAACTTCAAAACCAATCAAGAATAAATAAAAGCTCAAATTACAAATAATACCCAGTGTCAAAAGTTTCCATATTGGACTTGTTACATGAAAGATGTTTGTGAAGTTAATAAAGAACTATTTTAAACTAAAAGTTCAAAATAAATACCTTAAAGTGTTACATTTAAAACATGCAATAGTAAATAGTCAAAGACAAAACAAAGAACCCAAATATTAAAGAGATACATTGTAAAAGAGGATTCGAATACAAATAGAAAACAAAATAATGAAAATAAAGCCAGAAAAACTCACTAAAGTAATCCATTTAGCTGTATAAAATGCTCACATACTTCTGAAAACCCCATGGAGCACAGTTCTACTCTGACACCCATGGGGTTGCCGTAAGTCAGATCGACTAAATGGCAACGGGTAAATTGGTACTGGTTTCCCCCAAACCACAGCAAACCCCTTATACCAAGACTTCTTATAATGGTGTTGGGAGACACGCGTCCTTGTCTCTTAGATTTCCTAATGCATAAGCATGTGTATTTTATTGTTTTCATACTATTTTGAAAAGTGGCCATGTGTGAAAATGCTTCACTGAAGTGTTTGATGAATGTAGACATCCCAGTCCCAAACTCTTCTTGATACTGCACAGGGCATTGTTTACACAGATGATGGAACCAACATACAAAGAGCAGCTCCTCAGTATAATAATCACCCCAGTCCAAGACACAATCTAGGGTTTCATCGTTTTAAAAAAAAGCATATGCAGCAAATTTTGTTGAACAAGAACTATGAAAAATGAGAGGATTTGATCCACTAATTGTAATGTCTCGATCAACTTCAAAGCAGTTCAGCTAAGGTCACCTACTACTTGCTTGCATTTAAAGAAGGAGAAACATCTGCAGTTTTATATTTTCTCTTATTTATTAACATTCAAAACGCTCCAAGTTTTTTATTAACCCTGGCAATTGTTGGCATGAGAGATTAGTTTAGCAATTCGATGAGGTGGGTTCCACAGCATGCTAAATTAGAATCCCTGACACTTTTAAAGACCCGAATCTAATTTTCGCCCTAGTTTAGAAGCTTCTCTCGAAAATTCTGTTATCCTAACACATGCTTCTAATTCTCTAACTTCTCTAAGAAACAGTACTCCCCACCAACTGTAAAGTCAAAAATATTCTGAATTGCCACTGCGGAATGTTTAAATTTTATATTTACTGGATCACTGAGCTTAGATACAGAGAGCCAATCTATTTCCCCGGAAATTGCAGTACTTGTAAATTGGAGCACAATTCTTGCTCTAACTATGAATTCTGCAAAATAAAGATTTTGCTTTGGTCTCTAAGTTTACATGAATAATAACTACATTTGCTTGTTCTTGGGGTATGTCTTTAAAAACCCAGTCAGTCTATGATTCAGAAAGCCAGATGAACAAAGGAAAGAAAAACAGCAAAGGCAAAGCAACTTGCAGGCGACAGGCTGGTTGTTTCCATTGCACCGGCATTAATAAACTGACCTTCATATAGGAGATTAAGCTATGGATGAGAGTATCTGCACTTCCTGTCACCTCTGTCCTGGATGCTTTCCCCAGATAGCCAGTAGGGTCATTCCCTCACTTTTCCCACCCCCACTCCACCCAACGCTCTTTATCCCGTTTTCCTGCTTCCTTTTTATTCAGAGCACTTTTCACTAGCTAACGTTTAAAAACAAATTATTTATCTTGTTTATTGTGTGTTTCCCTTAATAAATGTAAGTCCCAGGAGGGCAGAGAGAGCCACAATTGTGAATCTTCAGTGTGCTATTACCCTGTATTTTTTAATATATGTATACAGAGAGAGAGATGATGGATGGATAGATGATGGATGGATGGACGGATGGACGGATGGATGGATAGCTATAGATAGAGATGGTTTGATGTTGCCAATTTCTGAGCTTTACGAGAATGTTACCATTCTGTTTGTTTTCTTCTAAGTCTTGCTTTTTATATTCAGCATTACGTTTTTGAGATTTATCTTTGTTGATGGATAAAGCTACAGTTCATTCATTATTTTTCCATTTTCCATTCTCTTGTCAAGGGCTATTTTGGTTGTTTACAGTGTTTTACAAGCAGGCAGGACTGTTATGAACAATTATGTATATGCCCAATCGTGCACATGTGTAAGGGTTTCTCTATGGTTCTAGTCAAGAGTGGAATTTCTGGTTGCAGGATGGGCATGCTTTCAGCTTTAAAAGATAATATCAAATTGTTTTCCAAGATGGCTGTGCCAGTGCATACTCTACAGCCGTGATTGAAAAGGTTCCATTGATAGAATCTTTGCCAACACTTCATGTTTTCTGATTTTTTATTTTGGTCAGACTGGTGAATGTAACATGATGTATCGCTCTGGGTTAAGGATGCCTTTTCCCCAGTTATTAATGAGGTTGAGCATCTGTCATGTTTAGTGACCATGGCTGTTTTTTACTCTGAAATGTCATTCATGTCTTTTTTGCCTATTCTTCTATCGGGGTGTGTCTGAGGCTGGGTTCTCTAGAGAAGCAAAACCAGAGAAAAGTGTGTGTGTGTGTGTGCATGTATATATATACATATATATATATATATAGAGAGAGAGAGATTTATCTCAAGGAAATGGCTCATGCAATTGCAGAGGCTGGAAAGTCCCAAGTCAGTAGGTCAGGTATCATGCTGGAGGCTTCTCCTGACTTATGTACCTACAAGGTCTAATGAACCAAAGATTGGCAGGTCAGACAGCAGGCTGCTGGCTCGTGGCCTGCAGAGGCTAACAAATCTCAAGATCAGCAGGCAATACTGCAGGCTGCTGGCTGAAATCCCAAGAACCAGAGGTTAGATGATGACAAGCTGGATGCAGGATCCAGAGAAAGGAAGCAAGCTTTGCCAGAATGTGCACATATATATACATAGGATGCAGGCCACACCCCCAAGGAAACTCCCCTTGCAACTGACTGGCTGATAACATGAGGTCACATCATGGAGGGTGACTACATCATTACATAGCTGCCTAACTACATCATTACATAACTGCCAAACCACTGAGAATCATGGCCCAGCCAAGCTGACACATAACCTTAACCATCACAGGTTGATTGTCTTTTTCTTGATTTTAGGAGTTCTTTATAAATGTTCGATATTAATCCTTCATCATATGTGTTACAAATATGTTCTCCCAGTTAGTGGCTCAATTTTTCTCCTTTTGTTTTCCCTTCTTTCCTCTGTCCCATTTCCCCTCCCTCCCCCTTTCTTTTTTCCCTTCTTTCCTCGTTAACTTTTCCCTACAGTCTCTATCAGTCTGGAACAAAAGCGGACCCACCCACGTCAGCTCAACCCACTACATTACATGGACATCTCCAATAGATTCTCTCTTTCTCTTAAATCTTCCCATTTCTAACGTTGCTGGCACTTTTTCCTGGATAACTTTTTGTAAAAATAAATGGAAAGCCCCTTTTAAATGTGAATTGTTCCTTTTTATTTTTAAATTGTGGATTGTAAAATAATTATTTTCTATTTCCCCCTTTGAGGACCATTTGGAGTTAAACCAATTTCTTATATTCCTCCATAACTTTAATTAACTGAACACAATGCATAATTTATGGGTAATTTGACATCTGCTATAATGCTTAGCAAATTTTGATACCATTTGTTTGTAAGAATTGGCATAAATGGCATTCTGAGAATCAAAGCTTTCTTTTTATTGTTTTTTTTTTTTTCTCCTCTTCCCCTAAGATCTTAACTCTGTATGAAATTTAACCTTAAATTTACAAAGGTTCTTGTTCTCAGGTTAGAGCTAAGCTCTCTCTCAGTGGATTATAACTTATGCAAGGACAGGGACCTTGTTGATTTGGCTTATCCATGAATTCCTTAGCACCATAGCTGGTACAGAGTAGTTGCTCAATAAATACTTGCCTAATGAATTATGAGGAACCCCGGTGGTCCAGTCATTAAAGTGCTTGGCTGCTAACCGAAGGGTTGGCAGTTCAAACCCACCAGCCGCTCCACGGGAGAAAGATGTGGCAGTCTGCTTCCATAAAGATTTACAGCCTTGGAAACCCTATGGGGGCAGTTCTACTCTGTCCCATAGGATCGCTATGTATCAGAATCGACTTGACGGCAATGGGTTTGGTTTTTTGGTTTTTAATGAATTATGTAAACTATAGAGCCACAAGGAGCCCTGGTGGTGCAGTAGTTAAGAGCTTGGCTGGTAACCAAAAGGTCAGCAGTTTGAATCCACCAGTAGTTCTACTCTGGGGCAGTTCTACTCTGTCTATAGGGTCACTATGAGTTGGAATTGACTCAATGGCAGCAGGTATAGAGCCACAAAAATTCAGCCATATATCTTTAAGAATCTTAAAATTTTCACATCCTATGGCTCAGAAGTCTACTTCTAGGAATGTATCCTAAGAAGGAAATCTAATCAATGCAGATTTATATACAAGGATGTTATGGGACCATTTTTTATAGTAAAAATAAGTTTGGAAACAAATTCAATGTTCAACAATAATGAATTTGTTTAAACAATTATGGAACACGCATATGACAGAATGTTGTGAAATCATTAAAACTCGCATTTTCCAAAAATATAAGAGATGCATACAAAACAGTGTTAAGTGAATAAAAGACAACAAAGAACTGTACATTTAGTATGATCCTAATTTGGCATACGTTATGTAGACATAGAAAAAACTGGAAAGAAATATGCCGGTATTTTTCATTAGTTGTCTCTGGGTGGTGGAATCACCGACACACATTATTATCACATCAGATTGCAAGCTCCTTGGAATTATTAGTACCAGTTGCAGTTGCCATCAAACTGATTCTGACTCATGGCCACCCCATATGTGCAGAGAACTGTGCTCCATAGGGCTTTCAGTGGTTAATTTTTCAGAAGTAGATTGCCAGGCTTTTCTTCTAAGGTGCCTCTAGGTGAGCTAGAACCTCCAACCTTTCCAACAGCAGCTGAGCGTGTTAACTGTTGACACCACCCAGGGACTCCTTGAAATTAGTATCCAAGTTTTGCCAGTTTAGCACCAAAACCAAAGCCAAACCTGTTGTCATCGAGTTGAGTATCTGACTCATAGCGACCCTACAGGACAGAGTAGAACCACCCCATAGAGTTTCCAAGGAACGACTGGTGGATTCGAACTACCGACCTTTAGGTAAGCAGCTGAACGCTTAACCACTGTGCCACCAGTGTTTGTGAACTGTGGTACTCAACAACTAATTAGAGTAACACATTTAAAAAATGGTAAGAATTCTTGATCCCTCATAGCCCATTACCAATGGCTCGTCATTGATCGTGTATTCTAAAACCTCATTTATCACCGTTTATTCCCGCCTGCAGAACAGGTGGTAGGATGCCACTGCCAGCCACACCCACCGAGGGCTTTCTGGGTGTTAGAATGTAAGTGGCAGATAGCACACTTTCACCAGCGCATTGGCAGGCCTGCAGCCACTCATGATTCAGAGCGTGTGTGGCATCTACGTCTTACCAAAACCCACTGCTACGGAGTCAATTCCAACTCACAGTGACCTTACTGCTCTGAGCTCCGGGAAACGACCTCGGCATGCAGCATCCAAATCGAGTGCACGCACTGTTTGCTTGATTTGAAACAGGCTTATTTTCACTCACTCCTCGTGGGAGATTGTCAAGAACAACACAGTAAGCATACTGAACTCTGCAATACTGTCTTGCATAAATCATCTACCTTGGTTACATTTTGGTAGTCAAGGGTGATTTCAGGATTCGGGGCATCTGCTTTGGTGCAGTGGTTAAGCACTAGGCTGTTAACTGAAAGGTCAGCAGTTAGAACCCACCAGCCGCTCCATGGGAGAAAGATGTGGCAGTCTGCGTCCATAAAGACTACAGCCTTGGAAACATTATGTGGCAGTTCTACTTTGTCCTATAGGGTCGCTACGAGTTGGAATCGAATCGATGGCACTCGGTGGGTTTTCATTAAGAAATATTCTAACTTTGCCGTATGACCAGTTGATGGCCAAGCTCTGATCCTGCACAGATGTGTGTGACTCAGCAGTGGTTACTGGCGCCTAATCTTCGTGCATCCCTGGGTGGTGCAAATGGTTAAGCATTCGGCTACCAACTGAAAGGTTGGCAGTTCAAGTCAACCCAGAGGTGCTTCGAAAGAAAGTCCTGGCAATCCTCTTCTGAAAGATCAGTCATTGAAAACCCTATGGAGCACAGCTCTACTCTGACACATATAGGGTCGCCATGAGTCAGAATAGACTTCAGGCAACTGGTAACCTTCATGCCTTCCTGGGATATTCAGTTCTCCTGGCAGGAAGGGCCCTGGAAGAAGTGGTGAGGAGGTATTTGGGGAAGTAAGAAATGTATTCCAGATTCCTTGTAGAGGAGGTTGGAAAGAGGTATGATAGCTCTCAAATAAGACCTTCAAAGATGAGCTGAAATTCCTGTGGCCACCAGGGAGGAGAAACTCTCTTTCAGAGTCTAGAGTCTGAAAACAGGCTTAGATACAGCAGTAGCAAGGGTGAGGCAAGAGGTCCCCGCAAACCGCGCTGGGAAGAAGGACACCCTCCCCGTGGTGGTGGTGGGGTGAGGAGTCCTTCTGGAAGCTAGGAGAATCATGCTGGTGGAGAGGAGCCTCCAGACCAATTCCCTCCTCCCTGGGCTGGAGAAACAAGGCCCACAATTTTACACAGCATTTCTTCCAGCAGTAATCTGCCTCTGCCTTGCTATTCTTTTTCTTCATTAGAAGCCCTTTTCTTGGCTTTAATTCTCCCATTCCAAGAATGTTACCAGTTGCTGTCGAGTCCATTTTGACTCGTGGCGACCCCATGTGTGTCAGAGTAGAACTGTGCTCCATGGGGTTTTCAATGGCTGATCTTCTCAGAAGTAGCTCACCCGGCCTTTCTTCTGAGGTGCCTCTGGGTGGATTCAAACTTCCAATCTTTCAGTTAGCAGCTGAGCTTGTTAACCGTTTGCACCACCCAGGGACTCCTCCAAGAAGGTAGCCAGGTCCTTCATGCTCCCTCGCCTGAGGTAAGCCAGGGTTTGGACCAGGGAGATGCTAAGGGTGGGACATCCAGGGGATGCCAAGGCAACGGTCCTGGAACCAGGCAGGCACTGGAGCTATAGGTCACCAGGCTCCAAGGACCCCAATAATCACGAATGAACAGAATTTCAGGTGTTCCTTTTCTAAATACCATACAGCCTTCTGGATTTTTTATACCCTAGAGAGGCGCGGGTGCCCTGGCAAAGACTGGGCTTGCGTGCCCCACCAGCCTACTTCCAACACAATGGGGGCTGGGCTTGGGACTTGTTAAATTTCTTTATATCAGTTATATGTGACATCCTTTCACACTCCAGTTTGCGGACTAAAATTCATACCTTTTACACTCACACCCTCGGGGGGGGGGGCGGGGACTGTGGTTCTTGCACACTGAGAACAAAGCTGGGCTTCACCCAAGACGTTAGGGGAAAAATCCCAAGTCATATCAACAAATATCTGACCCCCATAAGGCAAGAAACTTGTCTTCCAGCACATGGCAGCCAAGTGTCCGTTTCAGCATTGTGAAATCACTTCTGTGGCTCCTAAATGCCGGCCATGGTTGTATATTCTACTGAGTGTGCCTCTCTTTACATAATTAACACCCCTCCACTCCATCATGGTTAACAGATGAGGACAAAGCTCTCTAAGGAGCCTATCTGAATTCATCCCACGTCTCCTACTGCAAGACATGAGCTTCTGTGCTAAATTTAGACATGCCCTGGAAGGGGGGTTTACACAGGGCCTTTATGGAGGAATTTACTGGCAAGCTTGGTGCGTGTTATTATCAACTGCTGCATCCGATGTGATTATAAGATTAAGAAAGGAGTGCATTGCTAATCTTGTCAGTCCAACTGCTTTCTTGCTGGATAACATTTGTGTTAGTACACTTTGGATGATGAAAGATTGTAATTGGCTGTTGACGCTGATTGAAGGAAGGAGACGCGGCTTTAAAAAAAAAAAAAAAAGAATGAATTAGCTCAGAGAGGGAGGTAACACCATTGAAATCCACAGTTCTCACAGCTGCAAAACAGACGTGAACTGTCAAAGAGCGTTTTCATCTCTTTCTTCCCCACCTGTTTTTCTCTTTTGGATGACATCTTTTCCTAGATTTAACACATTTAAAGTGGGCCCACCAAAGAGAGAGAGTTGGGGGTGGGGGGGAGGTGGGGAGCCTTCAAAAGAAAAAGGAAAAGAAATGTAGCTTTCAGGATTCACACCAGAAAAGCCGAAAAGGTGTTTCCTTTGCATGGATTTAAGCAATGTTTAAGGAAGACGCCATAGGCAGACAGATTAAGAGCCAGGCGAAATCTCTCTGTGTCACTGCAAGGTGTTCCAAGCTAGAACCAACACCTGAGACCCGGCTTCTGTGTGGCGGCCAGAACAAAAGATGTAGTTAAGTCGCCACATCCTGGTTTGCCCGTTTCATTCTCAACATAGGCCTGTTGTTGCTGATGTTGTTGGGGTGGCTCCGATTCATGGCGACCTTACGTATAACGGAATGAAACGTTGCCTGGTTCTGTACCATCTTCATGATCATTGGTTTGAGCCCACTGTTGTGGCCACTGCGTCAATCCATCTCATTGAGGGTTTCCCTCAGTTTTGCGGACCCTCTGCTTTACCAAGGAGTCCCTGGGTGGTGCAAACAGTTAAGTGTGTGGCTGCTAATGGAAAGGCTGGTGGTTCGAACCCACCCAGAGGTGCCTTGGAAGAAAGTCCTGCTGATCTGCTTCTGAAAGGTCACAACCTTGAAAACCCTATGGAGTGCAGTTCTACTTGCGAGATGTGGGTTTGCCCTGAGTCGGAATCAACTCAAAGGCAACTGGTCTGGTCTGATCTACGTTACCAAACATGACAGGCCTATTGTAAGATCAGTTAAAACTGATGATTATTTCCAGCAGCCCTCACTCTCAAAGTGTTCCTCTCTGGGCGATGTGTTATACAGTCACACTGGAGACAGTGCATGATGGCCTCAAGGCAGATAGTGTTGCTAAGGCTGGGAGTGTGAGGGGTGGGTGGGATGTCATATGGGGAGTCTTACCAGGGGCACCCAGCATTATGGGGCCCCCACCTTGACTCCTGCAAATGGAGGTGTAGTAGGGGAGGGGGAAGGTGGTCTCTAGTTAACAACCTGAGTTACTTCGAGGACAGTACATATGGAAAGCCTTATGATGCTCCCTGAAGGGGTGAGAAGGAGGGCTGAAGAAGCAACAAGTGTGTATGGGAGGGAGCATTGGTTAACATTGTACGCTAAAATATTATTCGGCTACATCTCCAACCCTCCATTCAACATTAATTTCACAACTGCAGGCTTACTCCTTGAGTCTGAGAAGCTCCTATCCCTTAATGACAATAATAATGATCACAGCAGCTAACATTTACTGAGCATGGCATCCCAGGCATTGCTCTAGCTTCTCTACATGTATGGTTTTGTTCATCTTTATAAGAACCCTATGAGGCAGACAGTATTACTAGCCCCATTTTATAGATGTGGAGGTACACAGAGGTTAAATGATTTACTTAAGGTCATACAGTAGTAAGTGCTAGAGCCAGAATTTGAAACCAGAGAATATGACCCTAGAGACCAAGCCCTGAACAGCGACGCCCCTTGAGTGTCCCATTAAGAATGCAACTCAATAAATATTTGCTGGGTAAAAACACAGCCACCACAGTAACAAGGTCACACCCAAACCATTATGAGTTAGCATTTTAGCGCCATTGAACAGAAATGAAACCTAGCACTGGGCGTGGATGTGAAGGCTGGGGTGGAGGGATGAGGCTGTGGTGGACGCAAGGAGAAGAAATGAGAAGTTGTCTGGTGAGAGGAAACGGAGGGGCCTTAGGACAAAGATCTCCCTCCAGCCTCTAATCAGACAAACATTTTCGAATACTCCATTTCCCTCTTACAAAAACTCTTGCCCGTCCATCTAGCTATCGTGTCCTCTTGATCTCCTTGCAACAGTTGTCCAT
Organism: Trichechus manatus latirostris; assembly: GCF_000243295.1. Lineage (NCBI taxonomy): Eukaryota > Metazoa > Chordata > Mammalia > Sirenia > Trichechidae > Trichechus > Trichechus manatus. Next base: position 8,877,254 of record NW_004444033.1, read on the forward strand.
GAAACTCCTAGTCACCTTCTTCATGATTACAGACTTTAGTCCCGGCTCAGAGTCTTTCTCTCTTTTTCAACTCCTGCCATCAGCTGCTGACATCAATGTCTATGTGAATAATCCATCTAATATCTTGGCCTCCATGTTTCTCTTTCTCCTTGTCTCCATTCACCTTTAGTCTTCATTTGAGAACTAGCTCCTGGCTTATTACAGACCTTGGTAGAGCATAAATGCCTCACCATGAGATACCAAATGACTCATGCAACCTGAGATGTCCACCATGAATTGGGTATAATCTGACCCACTGTCTTAGTCATCTGTGCTGCTATAACAGAAATACCACAAATGGATGGCTTTAACAAAAATAAACTTATTCTCTCACAGTCTAGTAGGCTACAAGTCCAAATTCAGGGCGTCAGCTCCAGGGAAATGCTTTCTCTCTGTCAGCTCTAGAGGAAAGTCTCTGTGATGCATCAGTCTTCCCTTGGTCTGGAAGTATCTTAGCACAGGAACCTCAGGTCCAAAGGATGTGCTCTACTCCCAGTGCTGCTTTCTTGGTGGTATGAGGTCCTCATGTCTCTCTGCTCACTTGTCTCTTTTATATCTCAAAAGAGATTGGCTTAAGACACTATCTAATCTTATAGACCTCATCAATATAACTGCTGCTAATCCATCGTATTACCTCATAGTGATAGCATTTACAATACACAGGGAAATCACATCAGATGATAAAATGGTAGACAATCATACAATACTGGGAATCATGACCTAGCCAAGCTGATATTTTGGGGGGACACAATTCAATCCATGACACCCACCAAGACTTAAGGTTCTGCATGTGCACCAGAACTTCATCAAGTGGAAGTTTACGTACAAGATCAGGCTTGTCAGGTCCTGAAGGCAACAAGGTAAATGAACAGTTGACTTGAACTCCCATGGTATTTCTCTTTCTTCCTCAATCCAAACCAGTGGCCTCATGAGGAACTTCCTATGACCAGTTGACTAAGAAAGAAGAAAAATCTGGGCCTGATTTACAGACAGTTCATCTGAATATGCTGGAATCATCTGGAAGTGGGCTGTTGCAGAATTATAGTCTCCTCGGGGGTGCCCTGAAGGACAGTGGGGAAGAGAAATCCTCCCAGTGGGCAGAATGTCAAGCAGTTTATCTGGTCCAGAGGGATGAATTTACACTAATTTATAGGAAGTGATTAATTATTTGGCTGGATGTCAGGGACTTGGAAGGAACATGGTTGGAGGATTAGTGATCAAGGGGTCTAGAGAAGTGATAAGTGGATAGACCTCTGAGAATGGGCACAGGGCGTGATGACAGTTGGTTCCATATGAAAGTACATCAAAGAGCACCCCTGCATAGGAGGCTCCCTTTGATCAGATTAACAAGATGACTTATATTTAGACTCTTGTTACCTGTGAAAAATAAACTATTTGGTTAATCTCCTGTAATTGAGTTTTACCCAGAGCTTACTCAATGGGCCCATGAAGTACATGGCCCTAGTGGCAGGGATGGAGTTAGGTGCAGTTTTCAAAACATAAACTTCTCCTTGCCAAGGCTGATTTGGCTCTCACTATTACTGAGTGTTCAACCTGCCAGCAGCGACACCCACATTCAGCCCCCAATATGGCACCATCACGGGGGGTGGGCAGCCAGTCATCTAGTGGCAGGTTAATTACATTTCACCTCTTCCATTAGAGAGAGAACAGTAATGTGTTCACATAAGACACTTACTCTACATATGGATCTGTCTTCCCAGCTTGCCAGTGCCATTGATGGATTTATTAGATGCCTTACTTACCATCTTTTATCCTACACAGTATTGCTGTCGACCAATAAACTCCTTTTACAGAAAAGAAGTGATGCAATAGACTTGTGTCCTTGGGAGTCACGTTCTTGCCGCTTATCCCAATGCCCAACACAGCTAGCCTAATAGAATGGTGAAATGGCCATTGAAGATTCAGTTATGACACCAGCTTGGCCAACTCCTTGTGGGTTCGGATGCTACCATACAGATGCCGTATACAGCTGACCCAGCAACCAATATTACCTTTCACCCATAAATTGAAAACATAGGCCTGGGAAGTAGGAGATGAAATTGAGGTGGCTTCTCGCACTATTACCCCTAATAACCCACTTGCAAAACTTTTGTTTCTTGTTCGCACAACTTTGAGTGCAGCTGGTCAAGAAATTTTAGTTCCCAAGGGATGCAACAAATGTTCAGGTGAGGAGGAAGTTGAGACTGTCACCTAGCCATGTTGGTCATCATGCTACTGGAACTATAGGCAAAGAAGAGGATTACTGTGCTTGCTGGGGAATTGGTCCTGATTATCAAGAGAAAACAGGGTTCCTGCTACAACTTGGGGATAAGGAATGTTTGAAACTCAAGGCATTCCATGGAGAGCTTTCTTAGTACTTACATGTCCAGAGGCAAAGTTAATGGAAGACACCACCACCAGCATAGGCAGGGTCACCCTCTCAGGAATGAGACCCTTAACCATCTGAAGAGCTGGCTGGAGGCAAAGGGAACATGGGATGGGGAGTGGACTAAGAAAGTCAATAAATACCAACCATGGCACAGTGGTTAAGAGTTTGGCTGCTAACCAAAAGGTCAGCAGTTCAAATCCATCCTTGAAATCCCTGGAAACCTATGGGGCAGTTCTACTCTGTCCTATAGGGTCACTATAAGTCGGAATTGACTTGACGGCACAGGTTTGGTTTGGTTTGGATTATGCTTCATGAACGAGTGCTAAAATGAGAACCCTAACAAGTATGCGTACTTTACCCCTTGTGTTGTTATGAATGTATATTAACGTTAGCAAATTAGTTTTATTATCAGCAACCAATTTTCCCCCTTCCATTTTGTATAAAATATGTTGATGATTGTGGTTAACATTTTAAGTCTTTAGGTTACAGGCTATAAAGGGCAATTGTGACTGACCTGGAAATGGATATGGTAACTTAAGGGACTTTGGGTCTCTGCTTTTTGGGGAAAGAACGAGAGCCTGTTCATTTGTATGAGGACAGTCACACCATGTCAGGCAAAAGCCTGCCTTTGTTACTATCCTTGTTTGTCTCGAAGTCGAATATTATTGTTTAATAGCCGAAGGGGTGGACTGTGCTGGATTTCCTCTTGACAGTTCAGCGCTATTTTCCCCATCTAAGCTCTCTCCTGTACCACAGCAGTTGGGAGTCTTGGAATCTAGGTTTCCCCTAATCTTTACCAGCAGGGCTCTGGGATAGATTCCTCTAATGCCAGGCACTCATGTGAGATCTGGAAGGCAGAAGTGAAGCAGAAGCTATATAATTGTTCCCCTGGCAACAGTGGGCAGACATACGGGTTTTTGTAGATGAGTCATTTTACAGTAGCATCTACCCATTTTCCTTGACAACTTCCTTGAGTCCCTGAACCAGCCCCAAACTGCCTAACCCCTTTGGGAAATAAACTCTCAGGTTAAGTCACTGTAGTTGGACTTTCTAGTACATGCAGTTCAGCATAAGCCTGGTAGAATGCCTGTAAAAGGGATGACACTCAGTTACAGTTTTCATTTTCAAACAAAATTAAATATGCAAACACATCTGCAGAGACAAAGGTTTTCTAGGACTAAAATCTGAGCAATAACAGAATATTCTTGTTTGAAAGAGGGATATTAAGCAATCCGGTGGGTAATGGATAATGCATTAAACTCCATTTGTGCCAAAGACACTGAATCATTGATATGAAAGCTCTTGTAATGATCCTTGTATAATGGCTGAAGGTTTATCATCAAAGTATAATTCAGGGATGGCATTTATGCAGGTAAATGAGATAACATGATTCAAGTACTTCGCTTTCAGTGATAGAACATTGTAAGAATGGTTAACACGTGCATCGAACATTCAGTAAATTACAGCTACTTAAGCAAATTGTTGATAAAGGCTTTGTGATTTCATTACCTACTGTCTTAGGCTGGGTTCTCTAGAGAAGCAAAACCAGTAAAGTGTATAAATATATATATAGAGAGAGATTGTATCAAGGAAACAGCTCAAGTGATTGTAGAGGCTAGAACGTCCCAAGTCCGTGGATCAGGGTAGAGGTCTCTCCCAAGTCACACAGCTGCAGAAGCTGGCAAGCCCAAGATCGGAAGGTTGGAGAGCAGGGCTCCCACTCACAGGCTGTGCAGATCGACGAATCCCAGGTTCGGCAGATAAGCTGACAGCTCAAGTCCCAAGAACGGGAGATGAGACGACAAGAAGCAGCCGCAGGATCCAGAGAGAGCAAAAAGCCAGAACGTCTGCTTATATACAGATGCGGGCCACACGCCCAAGGAGACTCCCTTTCATCTGATTGGCTACTCACAGTATATTCAATCATGGGAGTGATTACATTAAAACATGGAGAATCATGGCCCAGCCAAGTTGACACACAATCTCAACCATCACACCTACGTTTCTGTAGTGCATCTTTGATATTGTTGATTAACCTGAAAGCCATGTGTTTCAGATACCAGGAATACTGGGCACATTTCTGATGTGCACGTTTAAATAACCACGACCGTTTCAGAGTCTTTTTTGTGCTACTAACTTCCTGGGTATTTCTTGCTTGTTCTGCAGAACAGATCATAAGCTCTTAGAGAGGGAAGGAAGAGAATAGGACATGAATGCAAAGGCAAGCACTGACGTGGTAAGAAAACAGATTCAATGCTTATTGATGACATTTAACATATAGAGATCTCCACCAGAAAGGGAGACGTAGGGCGAGGGAAGATTGTCTAATCTCTTACTGAGATTTTTGAGGTAGCATAATGCAATGGTTAAGAAAGCACAGACTCCTCAGTCTTCTTGGGTTCAAATCCCAGCTCCAACACTTATGGTAACCGAGGCAAGTTAGTTAGACCCTCTGTGCCTCAGTTTCCTTATCTGGAAAAGGAGGATAATTTTCTTACTTCAATCATTTGTCATGATAATTAGGAAAATTAAGATAAGTAGAGCAAAGTAAATCTTCACTTACATGGTAAACCTATGTTTACTATTACTACTTGTTGCTGTTAGCTGCTGTCGAGTTGGCCCCTGACTCATGGCGACCCCATACGCAACAGAATGAAATGCTGCCCAGTCCTGCACCATCCCCATGACTGGTTGAGGAACAGACCATTAAGATCCATGGGGTTTTCATTGGTTGATTTTTGGAAGTAGATCACCAGGCCTTTCTTCCTAGTCCATCTTACTCTGGAAGCTCTGCTGAAACCTGTTCAGCATCATAGCAACACGCAAGCCTCCTCTAACAGAGGGGTGGTGGCTGCGCATGAGGTGCTTTGGCAATCTACTTCATTGCCGGAATGAAACCCATTATTTTAACAATGTTGAAGATTCTCAAAAATTGCTACAGACGTATGATCTTCATGAAAGGAATGCCTTCATGCAGTAAGCTGCATTCAAAACTATAATAGGAAATAATAAAACCCAATAATCGTGATCATAAGCTCACTTAGCTTTAAATCACATTTGTGATCACCATGAAGCCTCAGGTAATAATGGAACCATATGCTACATCCTTGAGGTGCTGAAGAAACAAGCAAACATTGAAATAATTTTAATGCTGGAGCAATTTTAAAAAAGAAGTTAATTTCCAGATAAAGAACATCGCTGAAAAGCTTTGACTATTAACAAATCTCTACACAGCCAGATGAGCTCCTGTTTTTTTCTTTTAAAGAGTATTGCTGATGTAAAAAACAAACAAACAAACCCGGTTCTGTCGAGTCGATTCCGACTCAGAGCAATCCTATAGGACAAAGTATAACCGCCCCATAGGGCTTCCAAGGCTGTAATCTTTACGGAAGCAGACTGCCACCTTTCTCCCACGGAGAGGCTGGTGGGTTCGAACCTCTGGCCTTTCAGTTAGCAGCCGAGCGCTTTAACCACTGCACCCGTGGGGCACCTGTTGTTGACAGGCACACACATTTAATTCACTGGTTTCCGATAGCTGCTTGAACGCTGATCCTAAGACACAGACAAAGGGATCAGCCTTTCCTGACATTCACCTCCGTGCCTGGGGCCCTTGTTACCGAGGGCATCCCGGCAGGGACACCCCGCTGCTATCTGCACTTGTCTCTCACTGCTGGCATGAGAAACACCGGGGAACATGGACAACGTTGCTCCACTGATGTGATTATACAGTCTGCCCGAACTAAACCATGGCTTATTCTTCCCCGGAGTCCTTTAATTTTCCAGGCTTGTGGTTTCAAATCCTGTGAATGTAAACATTCAGAGTTCCACACGCCCTGCGCCTGCAAGGAGCTAACCAGAGGGTGAGGGGGCTTTGGAAGGAGCCGGCACCACCCCTGCTCGCAGTGACAGGCTCGGGACTGTTCAAGAACATCAAGCCCTGTCCTTTTGACAAAATTGTGATGTGACTTTTAAATAGATTTTCATGATGCTTTCAGTGCAAAATCTCTCATTTTTTTTTTTTAGTGTTCTGTACCCGGGTGATGCAAGCAGTTAAAGCGCTCTGCTGATAACTGGAAGGTTGGAGGTTCAAGTTCACCCAGAGGCACCTCAGAAGAAAGGCCTGGCGATCTAATTCTGAAAAATCTGCCACTGAAAATCCTATGGAGCACAGTTCTGCTCTGACACACGTAAGGCCACCATGAGTCAGAATCGACTCTATGGCAAGTAGACCCGACGGCTCCATAAACTTCGGTAACATGACTGCCAACAGACTGGGTCTCCTAAACCGCTCTGAGTTGCTTCCTGTTTCCATTTACTTAAAAGCAACAAGTGCAGAAGACAAAGAAAGGGGGCAGGCCGCTGCAGCACTACAAGTCCATGCATTTCTGTTAAGGCGAAGAGGTTCTGAAAGACTTCCTGCAGAAACTTACCGCCATGAAGCTATACCATCTCCCCAGACCGGCAGACCCTGTCAATTTCTGAAGCAGAAACAGACCCGGAGCCTGGAGCCTGAGAAGCGGTTTCTGACTGATCCGGCTGCCAGGCTGCTTATACTCGTCTGCGGAAAATACACCACCACCATGTGGTGGATCCTGGCGAGCTTCAGAAACGGCACTCAAGCCCTCGAAAGGCAATGGTGAGTGGAAACACCTGCAAGAAATGCATCCCTTTATTCAGAAACAAGGATTGTACAATTCAAGATCAAAACCAGATGTCTGATGAGTTGTTTCAGAAGGTAAAAACTTGCTCTTCATAAGAAATAATGGTTAAAAAAAAAAAAAAGACTCATTCAGCTTGTTTGGCAAAACACTTTATTCATAAAAACTTCCACTCCGCCTTCACTCTGCTCCAATGCCTCAGAAGGCTGGAAGTTGACGCTGTATATCTGCACAGCTCAAAATCTGAATACCCACTAACGTCTTCGAGCTGTGTTACAATTCTCCACCACTCTCCGCCCCTGCCACCCCTAATCTTTGTGCTTAAAACTAAATACTGACTGAAGAGCTCAGAGGCTGGATAAATCAAACCCCTGCTGTCCTTCCCCACCCCTGCTCCACATAATGGCAGCAAATCCTGCTTGCAAAATTAGCCTTTTTGAAGAGGACGCCATTCTCTGGAATGAAAGCGACTGGCACCAAAATGACTTGTGCTATCAAGTGACCCACGGCCGTGTTTATTGCACTGGGAAAAATTGTTGCTTCCCTCTGTGGTTCCAAGTCTTCTTTACATCTCAAGAAACAGAAAGAATTCAGCGTGCCCGGAAATTCTTGTAACTCTTTTTCTAAGGAAGTATGGGTTTTATTTCTTCTAAGTGAAGGCTTATTTTCTCACCTCTCTCTGGTTCCCTTGCAGCTTGCCTCACCTGATCAAAAATGAGGACTTTGGGTAGGATGGTTAGCAGTTTAAGTAGGTAAAGCTCAGGGGAGATGTCTCAGTGTGACCCCGAGAACAGACAAATGGACAATGAGCTCCACACATCAGCCAACGCAAACCCGCTCTGCTGGTCTTGGAGATGTGAGGTGGGGCTGGCCACCCGATACAGCCTACTGCAAAACCTTCTCAGGATCTTCAGTGCTGCCCCAGTCGGCATCTCCAAGCACTTCCTTCCTGGGCATCAATGATGCCAGGTGCTAAATATATAACAGGGCTTCAAACCCGGTTCATTTCTGTTCGAACTCCTGCTCAGAATTTGCATTTCTAACAAGTTCCCAGGTGATGCTAATGATTCCACCCGATATACTGAATCAGAATCTGCATTTTAACAAGATCCCCAGGTGATTCTTATGTATAATAAATTTTGAGAACCACTGCTCTACTTGTGGTTCTTGGAATTGGTCCCTAACCAGCAGCATTAGCATCGCCTGGGAACCTGTTGGAATTGCAAATTCTCATCAAGGGTTCAAACAGAAAAGAACACTGATATATAACGCTCTTCCCTCCTCCTATCAGGCAATCCAGTGAGCACAAGCTGGGGGCAGGCTGCATACTGACAACAGCTCGTGGGGCGTCCTCAGTGCTCCTCCACTCCTCCCCTTGCCTGGAATCTTTGGAAGTTTCCTCTTCACTGCCTTGCCAACCAGCTCGTGAAGAGTGGGGGTAGGTACCAGAAAGCATTAGAAGGTTTCTCAGAAACTTGAGGGAATAAGAGATCTTGGCAAGCATTCATTTAACACAAGTCAGACACTGTGCCTGGGGCCAGCAACACAGAAATGAGTCTAAGACACGATCCCTGGCCTCTTCCTTCCCTGGAAACTGCTGGAAAGAGAGAACACACTACAAAGCCAGGAGAGCCAGTCTCCTGCCCTCACTCAGTTCACACTGAACATATTCTAATGCTTACGACTAGTTCTTTTACTTACAAATACCACTGATACTTTCAAAGGTCGTACCAATCAACAATAATAATGAATGGATTATATCTATATTGACGGTTCTACCTCAGAATGGACTGCAACCAGGTAAGACTCAACCCCATTTTTCAGGAGAAAGCTATTGAGTCCAAAATGCTTTGGTTATCTCATGAGGGCAGAATTCCTCATGGGTCTATTTATTCCAAGCCCAAGAGAAACAAACTACAGCAAATGTAGGGTCTGAGTTTCCGATCACTACGCTGCGGGTCTTCACGATGCGGATTTGTGCACCTGCTCAGTTCTTTGCTACATTCTCTAACATGCCAACTGGTCCCCTGACGAACGTGCCCCCCAGTCCAGTGCTGAGGCACTGGTTTGAATTCTTCCTGACCTAATGTCTTCCCCCTGCCTTCTCCATAGGCACCTGGCACTGTGGGGTGAAGCAGCTCGAGGGCCGGGTAGAAAGAAAGAGCAAAATGAGAAAACTGTTTCCCAGACACTGAAGCCAACGGTGGTGAAGGTTCTCACCCCCGCTGTGAGTTAGAGCGCGCGCGCACACACACACAGACACACAGTTTACCTTAACCCTTCATGTTCAGACTCATCCTCGCATTCAACACTCTGCTATACGCCCTCACCCTTACAGATGCACACCCCTAGTATCAGTGCTCATAGGGATGTAGGACTAACACACGCTGCACACAGATAGAAATCCACAAAAACCACCTGAAGGCCCGAGAGAGAGGGGCTTAGCCGTGAGGTTCTACGTCTTGCTCAGCAATGAACAGAAGCTGCAATGAAGAAACTGGGGCTGGGGGTTAAGAAGGGAAAGAAAATAGGGCAGAAGAGAGGAAAGGTGCTCGGGAAATGGCTACAGGATATTTATTAGAATTCTCAAAAAACTATCGCGTCGTCTTCCAGAAGAACAGAAGACGTTGTGGGTGGCACAGGCCAACTCCGTGGTCCCGGGCTTTCGTCACTTAGAGCACTGACCACACTGGAGTCCTGCAGTGTTTCGTTTTGGCGAGCAGGCAGGAAGACGGGGAAAAACTACCTGGACCGAGTCTAAACACTTCAAAGTGGGACATAAACTTATCAAGTATATATGTACATAATGGTTGTTTTAGTTGGATGCAAAAGAAAATAAAGGATAAAAATTGTCTTACTAATTAAAAAATGAAAAAAGCATTGAAAACATGACAATAGAATTTTGGTAGAGGATAAGTAGACATTACATTAGTATCATTTGAATAGCCACTGTCATTTACTTTAACCTTGTCTATTGTCTTATCAAGCTGTTAGGTGGCCACACACACACACACACACACACACACACACACATCTTCTGGTTGGTGTCATCCGCTATTTGATCAATGCTCTAAGGGTAGAGTCTTGGACGCCACACCCTTTTGTAAACAGACTATATCCTCTATCTCTGAAGCACAAGATTACCTGGTCTTGACCCAGAGAAAGATGAGAGGCATTTAAGGCATTTCTCATTCCGTTTAGTAAAGTCTGACTCTCTACAAAATAGTTTATTTGCCCTTTTAAAAAGAATTGGGAAAAAATTTCCACTTGGATTGCAAAATTAGTGAACAAAGGTGAACACATGGTTAAAAAAAAAAAAAAAAAGAAGACTGGCAAACAAAGTATTGACTAAATGTTGGTTAGACCTAGTTCCTGCTATCCAACTACTAAAGAGGAACATCAGTCCACAGGGCATCTCAGCATCCTGCTGCCCACGACTTGTTTCGTGTGTGAGCATGTGAATCTATTACCTGTCCCCTTCACTAACGGGACTGGCAGAGGTATTCAGACTGAGAGAAACAGACACTCTCCAAAATAAGACTCTGAAATGGAACGGACCCAGTTAAATGGTACTTGTGTACATTGGTACTGCTTTCGATGATGAAAAGTGGCAACATTCCCACCAGCATGAAAGAGTTGATACCATGCTAGGTAAGGCAGTAACGATGGACGGTTACCCAGAGACGCCAGCTAGGTGGCACTCAAGCAGTCCCTAGGGACAGGTCCTTCTATTAAGTGGATAAGAAAAGGAGCTTTCATTGTCTTTGTTTTTAAGAGGATCTTTAACACTTGGTATTTATGGCGCTGTCAATCTGATGAACTCCACGTATTTTAAACAAAGTGCTTTTTGGTTCCACGATAGACTCAGCCTGCTTTGGAGTAGACCCTTATAGGCACGCAGCAGTTGTCGACATCCAGAACAACAGACCAGCCTGAACCCTGCGGCTTAGGTGGAGAAACAGTATCCGTACTTTATAGAAAAACTGGGGCGCCTTAAGGGACTTGACCAAGGCCACCCAGAGGTGCCAGGACACATCTGCACCACTGCTGCCAGACCCGTCTACAGCTCTGCTACAGATGGTGGGCCGCACACCACTCATGGAGGGAGCCCAGGGACCTGGGGCCACACCTTGCCTGGAGAACACTATCTGCACCCAGCAGGAAGCAAAAGGCCTTTTCCATATGCAGCGAGAGAAGGGGACAGTAAGCTCCCCTGGCTACACTACTTGTGTGAGGTTAATGAAGTCAGGGGCAAAGAGAAGAAAGAGGGAATCAACACTGAGTCTGCGCTCTTCTCTCCTCCAGATGCTCACACACACCCCCGCCACGGGAGCACACGCAGACCCACGGCGCCCCTCCTTCCAAACCAGCCTTTAAAATGATTGCTACAAGATGCATGTTTCTCCATACAATAAATGCACACAAACCCTCCCAGATGCCCACCAAGGACATCAAGACACTTCACAGGAAAAGAGAAAAAGGAACAATTCTAGTTGTGATTTGACCTGACATATACGCCACACCCCCCTCAAGTATCCATACTAGATATACAGCACGCATATACATGTCCGCCATGTATGTAACACACACACATTCACTGATTCGCCTGACTGGTTGGGATTCTATCAGAGCTGTCAGGCTGCGCTGAATCTCCCCCATTAAGAAGCCTTTCAAAGCCTCTGCCCACCCATGGAGACGCAGCCCAGGAGTGATGCTGTGCCTCTAGGGGGCGCCGTGGCTGTCTGGTGCCGCCAGGGTCAGCTTTCCTGGGCCAGAGTGGCGGTGTCACCTCAACTGCAGGCTCAAGGGCTTCATACGAAAGACAGAGGGAAAGAATGAGTCTCTCTTTTTCAAATTCACACACACAACCCTTCTTTCTTATTAACACTGTGCCATAAGATATGCTGCAGATTTGTTCTAAGTTTAGAAAGCAGTAGATGTGAAAGCGTCTGACTTTTTATAGAAAAAAAAAAAAAAAGCAAATGTGGGAGAGACAGTTCCCATGGTCCTGCTCCAGTGTCACGGGGCCCGGCTCACAGGCCCGCTGCGCCTTTCCCAGCTGGAGGAAGTCCGGCCCCAATGCTCCTGGTGCCATCACAGTTCACTTGGCCACCAGCTGTTCCTGACAGTGACAGCTGGAGCATGTCAGGGTGAGGAGTGCTGCTGAGGATGGAAGGATGGCGGAAGACAGAAGGAACAAGGCCGCAGAAGAAGAATAACTGCTATGGCGTAGCGTCATCAGACAGCAACGGAAGGGTTGATCTTGTCCGAGGCCAAAGATGTAAATCGAGTACCTCTGAGGACTCAGAAGTCAACAGGCAAGTGTAGTCCTGAATATTTTGGTAAACAAAACAAAAAGAACAAATAAACAGGCTGTGCAATTGTACAGAACTATTCTTTTTCTATTTCAGGGTAGAGGGGTTTCTATCACGAGTCTACAATGTCGGTCTGTAGAGCTGTGAGAACTCTGAGAAGGCTCCTCCTTCCAAGGACTCTCCGGTACACGTTTGGTTCAACGCTGGGGTCGTTCAGCACTGATGACAGTGACACGGTGGCTGGACCTTCGCCAGCCCCCTCTCACTGGAACGCTTATCTGCATGCTCCAGGCAGACGTCAGTTCTCCTTGTCCTCCTTGGGAGGTGGGCTTTTTGTGGCTCCTAGGTGGTTCCACACCTCTGTATACATTAGGGTCCCAGTGAAGACAAACAAAGTGCCCAGCCAGTGCCACAGAGTGAACGGGTTCTGGAAGTACAAGATGGAGAAGATGAGGCTCACAAACTTGCGCAGCGTCACAACGAGCGTGACGGTGAGGGAGGTGCATTCTGTGGTCAGGATGAACACGCCCCGGATGCACACGTACCTGGAGGAGGGAGTTAAGGTAGTTTTCTGAAGACTGTACTCGAGAGATCAGTTGGGAGAACATTCTGGCATGGTGGCTTAAATGTTCATATTCAGAGAATCTGAGGGCTGGCTAGGGCTCCTCTGGACTCTTCCCTGGTAGAACACCCTACAGAACTCCTGTGCTGCCATTCCAGTGGTGGACCTCAATTAGAAACTGCCTTAAAACCTCCCATTGTCCGTGTTCTGGATTTTCCCCACAGTTTACAATGAAGGTTGTCTCCAGCAACATGACAGAGGGTGACACTCTCAGTAAAGGTGAAAACACACCACCTTCATTTGTTCTTGTCCCCAGTGCTTCCACCTCCTCCTCCAAAGAGGAACTCTGTATGGCAAATCTATGAGGTGACTATAGAAGAATAAGGCTAATCTCAATCCATTTCATTATTTTAAAGATTCAATGATTTCTATGATAAACTAAAGGTAGTTCAAAATAGCCATTTAAAAAAAATTAACTTTTGATTAATTTGAAATATCTTTCAGAATTTTGCGGCAGCTTGTGATAACCTGAAATATCCTAGAATACCAGAAACACCCAGGTAGAAATCACAGATTGTTCATGTCATATACTAATTCTTAAGGAGCCCTGATGGTGCAGTAGTTAAGTGCTTAGCTGCTAACTGAAAGGTCAGCAGTGTGAACCCACCAGTCGCTCCTTGGGAGAAAGATGTGGCAGTCTGCTTCTGAAAAGATCACAGCCTTGAAACCCCTGTGGGGCAGCTCTACTCTGTCCTGTAGGGTTGCTATGAGTTGGAATTGACTTGACAGCAATGAGCTATACTAATTTTAACTATTCATGGGACTTCTAAATTCCCACAAGCATTCCTTTGGGGACACTTACTCCCCTCCATGGGACCTGCTGCTCCATCAGCATCTCTTTTGCCCCCAGCAAAGGAGCTCACTGAATAGCTATCTCTGTCACCTACTTAAAAAACAAACAAAAACCAAACCCGCTGTCATCAAGTTGATTCCGACTCATAGCAACCCTCTAGGACAGAGTAGAACTTCGCCACAGGGCTTCCAAGGAGCAGCTGGTGGACTCAAACTCCCGACCTTTTGGTTAGCAACCGAGCTTACTGCAGAACAAATCAAGGCAAAATCAAAACTCATGTCACTGCACTGCTAGAAGCAAAGAATAAACATTTCCTGTCAAAACAAGACAAGGAGACAATATGGCGGAGGGGTCCAAAGGATACTGAGTGATGACATTCATGAGGAGGTAGAACCACATGATGGGCACCGTCACACCGATGACTGGAACTTGATATAATTCTGCAAACGGTAGAAGAGAGTACAGTCATATTCCTCTCAGACAGCTAAACCTCTCATCTTTGTGAACAAGATAACACAGACTGACCAGAACAGGGGCGGCAACATTATTTCCTTACAGAGCATTACATGTGGATTTGGACCATACATCATTTTGCTTGCCTTGGTTCCAGGGTACATCAGTCTCAAAAGTCATGAGGTGGTTTTTTAAGACAAATAATAATTTATTTTAACTTTTAAATAAATGGTTTAACTGAACAGGGCTCCACTTTACAAAGACAGATGGTGAAGCACAGTGAAGTTCCAGATGGCATGGTCTTAACTGACCATCGACACAAAAGGGAAGACATTTAGAAATATGTACAGTCCTACTAGTAATCAAGGAATTTCAAACTTTAACGAAGATTGTATCATTTCATACCTATTAGCAATTTAAAAATGTATAAATAATGTCCTAATTCTGGCAAGGTGGAAGTGGACTGGCTGGCAGTTGGTGGTAGTGGAATTTGGTGTCTTTCTTTTACAAATCAACTTCCCAATACTTATTAAAAACCAAAACCAAACCTGTTGCCATCGAGTCAATTCCAACTCATAGCAACCCTATAGGACAGAGCAGAACTGCCTCACAGGGCTTCCAAGGAGCGGCCGGTGGATTTGAACTGCCAGCCGGTTCGGTTAGCAGCCGGACACTTAACCGCTGTGCCACCAGGGCTCCTAATACTTATTATGGGCCATGAAAGTGTTCATATCCATTCTTAGGAGTTAATCCTAGAGAATTCAAAAGAAGGAAAAAGTTCTGCGCTCTTTGCAGAAAAGACTTTGAATCAATCTAAATGCCCAATGATGGGGCAAGGGCTACTTAAGCGAAGGTACTTTAAATGAGGTGTTATAATTTGATAAAAAGAGAAATCATAACGATTATATAGTCACATGAAGAAACTCAGAATGAAAGACAATATAAAATTACATCTACACAAGGATTACACCTACGTACAGATATTTACAAGTAGACAATGCCCGGAAGGACACTGTTAAAGATGAAATTAGTTGATGAGAAGGACAATGAAACTGTACCTTTTTTCCCCATCAGATACCTTGTTACATTACTTTTATATAATGAGACTTGCGCAGTAAATATTTGAGAGGAAATAAAATACCCAAGATCAAAGAGAATAAGGGCCTAGCCATCCTCAAAGGGCCAGTTTTCTTTGTACTGCTGAACTGCTTTTGGGGTTTGAATTACACAGCATAATTTAAGAAATTCTGATTAAAGTGAAGCTGAGATCTGATTAGTCAAAGCACATTAATTTTCTTTTGCAAAATGGTAAAAATCCATATGTATGATTAAAAACAATTTGTTATCACTGTGTTCTGGGCTCGTGAGCAACCCCAGAAATCTGGTACTCTTGTCTTCAATACATTTAGCAAGTACTGAAAAGAAGAGGAAGTTAACAGATGTGATTATTGTTTAATAATTTCAGAGATCCACCATATAAATCCGCTGAGGAAAGAGATAATCCATATGACTTAAAATATTTAGATGGGTATTTAGTTGTCTTGGAAAATTTAAGGGATATCAGATTCATCTGAGACACTTAATCTTAAGACAAGCAAGAGAAAGAAAATGTATAATTGAGGATGATCCTGAAGAAGTTGAAGGCAGACTCTAAAATATTTTTTCATAATAAATACCCAGCACTGCGACTTTTAGAACACCCATTCTAGTAACTAAATCAGTTCCAAGGAACTTGATAAAATTTTTATTTCAACAGCTCTTAGCTATGAGAGGAATCTCAGAGACCTTAAAACAGCATAGGTCAAAAATCAGAAATAATTCTAGATGTAATTCAGAGCGTTACAGAGTTTCTTGCACTCCACCATCATCACAAATGCTTTTTTGCCTGAATGGGAGAGGCAACATTACAAATTCAAGCAGAACAGCTGAGCATCACCACTCCCTTCAAAGAGCAAGCAAATATTCACCAGACACCTACTATAGTTCAAAACAAACTCACTACTGTAGAATCAAATTTATATTAAAAATAGGTATTTTACTTTTATTTCAACAGGCCTTTTCTCATCCATGATCTTAAAAATTGCTGACCCAAAATTAATCCACTAGGGTTTTTTTTTTCTCTCTCACTCAAAGTGGCTAATAGACTTTTACTTCCTGTTCCAAAGAGCAGACCATATCAAAACCACTGAACTGTGATTAAATTTCTAGAAGTCCCAGGACTGCAGGTGGGTAGAGGGACAAATCTTCCTGAAGTTACCTTTTTTTTTTTCCATTTATTATCATTATTTTTAACTGTACTTTAGATGAAGGTTTACAGAACAAATGGTTTCTCATTAAACAGTACACATTGTTTTAAGACATTGGTTAACAAACCTCATGACATGTCAACACTCTCCCTTCTTGGCCTTGGGTTCCCTATTACCAGCTTTCCTGTCCCCTCCTGCCTTCTAGTCCTTGTCTCTGGGCTGGTGTGCCCCTTTAGTCTCGTTTTGTTTTATGGGGCTGTCTAATCTTTGGCTGAAGGGTGAACCTCGGGAGGGACTTCATTACTGAGCTGAAAGGGTGTCTGGGGGCCATATTCTCAAGGTTTCTCCAGTCTCTGTCAGGCCAGTAAGTCTGGTCTTTTTATGTGAGTTAGAATTTTGTTCTACATTTCTTAAGTTACCTTTTTAACATTAACTCAGTAGCCATTAAGTCCTTCATCACCATGGAAACCTGTGTTCTTTAAGCAAAAGTCATTTAAGGCTCTGTGAATCCTCCATTCTCTGGAGGAGGTCTCCTCTTGCACGAGGGAACGTTTTCTCCAATGTGCAAATTGTTTGTTAAACACAGAGCAATCAAATGTGGCGTTATTCTTTTGAATAAATGTCTACATTAATTTCAAATGGCTACAATGTAAGTTAGGTATTACTTAGGTATATGCAATGTAAAGCCTTGATTTAAAAATGGTTATTCCTCGTGTGTCCATTTGTCTGTACAGCATTCTATGTCTATTAGTAGATAATCCCATCATATCAGTAACTGCTTGCAGGTTAACTGACAATAGACAGCTAATTTATTAAATAGTCACGTTAGCAAGTAATCCAAAAACCAAACCCATTGCCATTGAGTCGATTCTGACTCATAGCGACCCTACAGGACAGAGTAGAACTATCCCACAGGGTTTCTAAGGAACAGCTGGTGGATTTGAACTGCCGAACTTTTGGTTAGCAGCCGAGCTCTTAACCACTGTGCCACCAGGGCTCCTAGTAAGTAATACCTAACTTACATGGCAGACATTTGAAATTAAAGTCGGCATTTGCTGCCCATCTACCCGGTAACGAATGTGATCTGGGCACAGGAGCCACTGGTGGCAGAGAAGGACGAAGGGAGCAGAGAGCTGGCCTGCTGCCCTACTCCCCCACCTCTCATCTCTGCAGTGTGTTATTCTGTTTGTTTGTGTTTTCCAAACATCAAACATTCCGCGTTCAAATGCAAACACCCAAATTACAAAGCCAAAGAGAAAATGTGAAGATACTCTCTTCCTTTCATTGCAAATAACGGAGAAGTGCCTGTAACAGCTTTTGCTCCTGCAACTGCTGATCAATAGCAGTACATTCCTGAAAGGTGGATGGGGACAGTTTCAAGGACAGATGATTTGGATAAGATCCTGAAAAAAGTAGTGGTCAAGTCAGGAAGAAAGCTGAGACCTGGCCTCAGAAACTGTCAGGTCATTCTCCCGCGTAACCCCAAACTCACCAGATTTACTGAATAGAACTGCGTGCTCATAAATATCAGAAGCCAAGAAGAGGAAACCCGGAAGTGGAAGGGCATGCTGGGGGAAGAAATATTTTACAGAAATTTAAACACAAAACCATTATAAATAGATTAGTTTTACAGTGTTTGACAGTTTTACCAGTAATTTGACAAGCAATATAAAGTAAGAAAAGCGAGTTAGACTTATTACGTGAAACGTAGCCAGTGCTTCTGACCACTTGGCACTGCATGTCATGCTAAAAAAAAAAAAAAAAGTTGCCAGCGAGTCAAATTCGAATCATGGCAACCCCGTGTGTTTCAGAGTAAAACTGCGCTCCATAGGGTCTTTGGAAATTCTGGTGGCATAGTGGTTAAGAGCTACCGCTGCTAACGAATCCACCAGGTGCTCCTTGGAAACCGTATGGGGCAGTTCTACTCTGTCCTATAGGGTCGCTATGAGTCGGAATCAACTCGATGGCAAAGGGTTTTATAGGGTTTTCATGGCTGGGACCTTTCAAAAGCAGATTCCCAGGCCTTTCTTCTGAGCCTCTGGGAGGGGGCGAACTGCCAATCTCTCAGTTTGCGCCACCCAGGGCTACTAAGCCCAAAATTACAGTTCTCGCCCTTAGGGAGTCTGATGGCCCTCACAGACAAAGCAAAAATCAGAGCTAGCATTCTTTCCTCAATAAAAGGGAGTGGGGCGATTTAAATACATAGTCCTCCTGCCCAAGAGGACATGCTACGCTTTACTATTTTTGAAAAATGCTAAGCAAACATAGGATTCAAAAATTATGAAGTGTGCAAAAGGCAGACTTAAAGGAGTTTAGCAAACTAGAGGGAAAAGGGATTTGAGGACAAAGATGAGGTCAGGGAAAAAGAAATGAAGACGAGAATGAAGAGGCTGAAGAGGAAGAAGAAACAAGCAAACAGAGACAAACGCATTGAACGACAACCTCCACCACCCCCAACAATAATGATAAATTACAGCTAATTTACTGGGCGGCTACTATGTGCCAGGCCCTGTTCTCAAAGAGAGAGGTGAACCACCAAGAATGCTCCTGTTGTTGAAATCCCCAGCAGCATACTCTGGCTCCAATTAACTGTCTCCAATTGCTTGTTTGCAACTTCAGTACAAAGGGCTGGCAGCACAGTCATCCCTGGGGCAGCCGTGCCTGGAGGCAACTACCTCACCCCGACCTTGAGGGGCTGTGCTTGGGGCATTATGGTGACAGGAAAGAGGGAGGAGGGAAGGAAGGTCACAGGAGGAGGCTCTGGATCCACAGTTTAAACCCAAGAGGCTCAGACACATAGAATTAGCTCATTAAACCTGCTATCAATGAAAACAGCCCATCTGGGAGAATTTCTCCTCTCACCCCACCTTCCCACACTCCACCCCTCAAATGCCTGCCTGCTCAAACCTCCCCTGCATGGTGCTTTGGAACTCCTTTTCCCTTGCCAGGTGTCCATGTTTGTTTTAACCCGATTTCATCTATGGGAACTTTGGAGGTGAAGGTACCTTGTCCCTTGGGGTTGCCCCTGGTTAACAGACATGTTTTATTCACACTGACTGATCATGGTCATCTCGTGCAGGGAACTGTCTGGTGGCTCAGAATGCAGATTAACCAACCAGTTGCCATTGAGTTGATTCCTACTCCTGGTGACCCTGTGTGTGTCAGAGTAGACCTACTCCACAGAGTTTTCAGTGACTGATTTTTCAGATTTTCAGAACTAAATTATCAGGCCTTCTAAGGCACCTCTGAGTGGACCTGAATCTCCAACCTTTCAGTCAGCTGCTGAGCGCATTCACTGTGTGCGCCACGCAGCAACATTAGCACACTCTTAAAAGTACTTCAGTGCACGCTCCCGATGCAGTCTGCAGATAATAAACTGATCCTTCGACTACACAGCAGGATGGCATATTTCATTTGAAATAACACATTGCAATTTAGTAATCCTCATCTTCCCCAGGTTCAAAAAGTTGCTTACGTTATAAAACAAAGCCTCCTTTGAGTGTTTCCCAAATTGTTTATACAGAGTCTCTTGGAATATACCCATCCTTGCAGACATCAGAAGGGCAAATGTCAGTGCTCCAATACCTGGAAAACAAGCAGCTGGTTACACGGCGCCTACATTTGCCCATTTCCACAAGTTTTCCTAAAGAACATTAACTTTTCGAAATTATACAAAGATTGCAAACCAACTATTTGTAGAATATTTTAAAAAGAAATAAAAACCAATCACAACATTACATCCAGTCCTTTATAGTTCTCTCTCTGTAAATACATTTACACGTATATTTTTTTACACTAAGAAAGGATCAGATTGCACATGTAATTCTTTATCTTGCTTTTTCCACTATCTTTTTCCTGGACTTTTCCTTCATGTCATTAAATTTTTTTCCAAAGTGATGGTTTTGTGGCTGCATAATATTCTATCATGTGAATGTACTATGCTTAAATTTCCTACAATATGAGAATGGTTAGATTATTTCCAACAATTTCATTATTAAAATCAGTGCATATCCTTGTGCATGCATCTTTAAACAAACTGTTGATTATCTCCTTAGGATAAACTCTCATAAATGGAATTACTGAGTCAAAGGTTGTGAACATTTAAAAAACTCAATACACATTTTTTTTTTTCCAGAAAGGGCGTATCAATTTCTACGCCCAATAGTTCGTATGAGAACGGTTGTCTGATTGCAACCTCAGCAAACAATAAGAATTATCATTTATTATCTTGCCAATATGATAGGCCAAAAATAAAAAGGTAGTGCATTTTTGTTTCAATCTGCATTTCTAGTGAAGCTGAACATAAAATTATTGAGCATTCGTTTTTCCCTTATAAATTGTATGCTCATATCCTTTTTTGGGTAAAGTATTTTTCTAATAGCTCATAAAGAGCTCTTTTTATGTTAAGAATAGCAACCTAAAAAGATAAAGTGTCCAACCCAAGAAGCAAGGAGAACATAGTTCTTTTGTTCCTATTTCTCCTCCACTTTCTAAGTCTCAACCTGTTATTGCCATCACTGACAGCACCTGGAGAGTTCACCTCTGGTATCACACAGTGTGAGAACAAAGCTCTACAGTAGTGGTCTAATTAATTCCTCAAAGAGATACTTGTGTTTTAAAAAATTCCCCAGGAGACTGTGAGGAGCAGCCAGGCTTGGGAACACTGCCATACGGAACAGCAAACTTAAGAAGAAAATAAACCCAAGATTTGGAAATAGGCCCCTTGGAAATTTGAAAGGCCACTGCTCTCATGTGCTCTTCTTTTGCAGAAGCTCCTACTCATTGGACAGATGATAAAGAAATGGATGGTGCTCCAAACACTGCTCCCCAAGCGGGATGGGCAAGTAGGCTCAGACACTCCTGTCTCCACCAATGGCAACTAAGAAAACATGGACCCATGTTAGAGAAGAGGCTGTCTTGAGCACAGACAATTTCTTGAACACCTCAGAGTGTTCAGAGACCCGCACTCCCAGGAGGCTCTCTCTTCCGCGGTATAATGTGTTTAGCCAAAGCTTCTTGCCAAGAAATACGCCCCTTAGGAGAAAAGTCAGCAAACAGAACTGCAGAGGCAATTAGCTTCAGGGTAATTACTGTACTTGCCTAGTAACCACCATGCAAACGCCTGGAATCCATCATTCTCACTCATGCTGGGCTGGGAAGTCTAAGAAATAAGGAAAAACACCAGGTACAGAGATCAGAGCGACAAGCAGGTACTCAGATATGAGGGAAACATGTATGCTACCCACTTCCCTCCACTCGTCTCTATCAGAAAGAGATCCAAGTCCTTGCATTATGAAAGCATTCACATTTATTTTGTTACTAAGTGCCTGGGCCCCAACAGCAAGGAGTGGGTAGAAATGATGTGGGAAATGATTCTTACCACCTGCTTCGCTGACATGAAAGTGCAAATAAATATCCCCACAGACACCAAGGCAATGGAGGTGTATTTGAATACGCTGTATCTGCAAAAATAAGAAGAAAACATCTCAGGGAAGCACAGATACGAATGTCTGCATGATATTTATAGTCAGATATGGCATGAGAGTACAAATTACTAAAATATGACGGTCTGAATCACTCCCCACCAGAGTCTATGGAAGTATGTCGAGATACTGATTTATTTCTACACAACACACATCCCTGGTGTAGTTCAAAAATAGTTTCCAGTAGTTTGTTGGCCAATACATAGTTTGTTTCACCAAAAAACAAAAATAGAAATAGATGAGACATGACATTCCATTTTGCTCTCAAGTGTCCAAATCAGAGCCTGACTCAGACCTTAAGTGGAATCTACTGTTTTCCTGTCTTTAGGGGGCCCGGCCCTGAATCTTAGGATACACCCCATGTAAGAGGAAGAACAGGGCATCAGATATAAGTAGCAGGATTCAATACTCAGAAGAAGGATTCAATTGTCCATTTTCAAGGGAGAGGATTTTTTTTTATAGTCTCAGAATGAAATGACTTCAGCGTTGTTTTTAAAGGTTGGTGTAGTTGGATAAAATGGAATATTCCACCTAGAGAACTATCAGCAGTCACTAACAGTGGCATTTCGCATTAACTAAAGCAGCATCATTAGCATCCCTCTCAGACTCTTGGTGATAAAGCAAAGGGCCTCAGGCAAGAATGAAAAGAAACTTACAGGATGAAACCATTCAAGGTTTTCTACTCAAATACTTTGCACAGACCTGGGCACAGCACCTCCTAAGAGGCCAACAGAACCAGCTAAGAAGCAAAAAAAGTGAAGTAGAAGGCCTACGAGGACCAGGATAGTGGGGGAAGAGGGTGGGGTGAGGAAGCGGGCATTATTGAGGGCAGATCTACAAACAGAGAACTCTTCAGTCTGCAAAGACAATGAGGAAGAGGTTAACTCAGGCCAAAAACATAAGGAAGGACACAGTGAAGGTAAACATCGACTTGGTCCTCGATTCCTGGAATAATGAGCGCACTATGAATGAACTCCGGGGGCTTCCAGCCGAGATAAAGAGATAATAAGTTACTCATTCACTACATTAGATAGTTAACTTACAGAAATTCTTGCTCTATGGGTGATTCATACTGAAAAGAGTCAAACAGGCTTTGGTAGATCAAGATAAGAAACCCAAAACGAGTTCTTAAGGGAAACAGATGCTTGAGAAAGGCCCTGCACATTTGGGGTAAATACCAGGAGAACACAAGCCCTTCTAGGACATGTTCCTTTGTACCCCTGTTATGGGGCCAAAATCAAAGGTCAGAAGGACCAGAGATACGTCCCAAGGTGGTGATACGGTAATTTCAATGCTACCAAGAAGCACAATGGTCATTTCAAACGGAACAAATGTGAGTATGATATATGCATGCTTGAATGCAGAGAACCTAGAAGACAGACATCAACGACAATGGTATTTATCTGGGGAATACATAAGCCTCAGGAGACACAGGGTCCATGATAAGGAACCTAATAGGACAGGACAATTGTCCTTTGTATGATACAGCCATCATTACTTAAAAATCTAGGCTTTCACAGGCTGAAATGACAGGCCGCTTTCTAAACTAGTACAGAGTTCCAGTACCAGGGCTGGATCTGGAATACACTGAGAAATTTCCCCAGACTCTGTGTGTAAAGCCCTTTTCCTTGGGAGTGAGGGTGAGGCTCAGAATGAAGGTGGAAGACATAGACTTTGAAAAAGCATCCCAGGCACTTCTGGTATTTCCCACCTACCCCGAGAAAGCCACTGGTGACAGAATCACGAACGTTTCTGAAACTTCCCATCCCATCTCCTTGGCCATTTAGGCCTTTTCGGAATTTCCTTTCTAATAGGTATGAGTATCCCTTAGTTCATTACTTTGCACTGATGAACACCTTCTATGACACCACTGCCTGACAGAACTTCTGTGCTGTTGGAAATGTTCTATATCTGGGCTCTTCAATACAGTGGCCACTAGCCACGTGTGGTAGCTAAGCATTTAAAATGTGACTAGTGAGGCTGAGAAACTAAATAGTCTGTTTAATTTTAAGTAATTTAAATGTGAACAGTCGCATGAGGCTGGTGGCTATGATACTGGACAGTGCAATTGTAGATCAATTGGCTTCGTAGGTGAGCATGGTGCTAACGATTCAATGACGACAGGAGCTAGTCAGCTCTATGCCAAAAGAACACTGCTCCAAAGCCACAGGTGAGGTCTCTTAACTTGGTCAACTGCCTCATAAATATGCATGACTGGTCACAGCGAGAACTAAGAAAACAGGTAGATGGCCAAGAACAAATGGATCCCCACCATGGGAGAAGGAAACCAGATGCCTAGCTATGGATGTTGGCTCAGCATAGCACTCCTATGCATAAGATAGGAAAGTGCATTATTTACCTTTTCTTCAAAATGATAATTCCCAGAATCATGCTGGCAATCAGAGAACCCTGCAGAGGAGAGAACAGGAACAGAGAGTTAGCACATCAGGGAAAGACAGTCACGTAATTCAAGATAAACTGGAACACGGACAAGGCGGGGAGAGGAAATAGTTGGAAAGAAGGAGGTTATGATGAATAATTAGTAAAGTTCTGTTGTTCTTAAGATAGGAAAAAGTATAGACCACAAAAACCTATCAGGTAAACTAATAAAACCTTTTACAGACGACAATGAAAATAAAAGTGGTCAATTCTCAATAATTGGTCCTGGTTGAAGCCAGGGCTGGCAGGAATAAACTATATCACAGACTCATTTTTTGTCAACTTTTCCATCTATCGAATTTGTAAGTGCTTTTGGTAAGTGGTGCTCCTGCCCCCGACAGCTTCAGGGAAAGGAGTCATGTGAGGCTCTATCTATTCCCTGGAAGGCATCCATCAGCAGGTATTTATTGAAAGTCTACTATGTGCTCAGTACTTTGAAGGCCATCTTAGTCATTATAATTGGCCTTGGAAATTCTCTTTGGGACGAGCACGTTCAATCTCACAAGAATCTCAGACACGGTATAATGTTATAACTCCAATTATCATCTATTTTGCATTCTTCTGCAATCTGAACCATATTCCGCTTGAACTCTTTCCTGCCCTTCAGGGAACACGGTTGTTATTTATATACGTACTACACACAGAGCCCCTCACCACGCACGAGACAGAGAAGACCACTACTGCTTTGGGAGAAAGCCCACCCTCGGCAAGAGTTTTCCCTTATTTAATTATTTCAAGTCTCTGCTTAAATAAAATCATGAAAGCAATGTACCTGTTCCATGTACTAGAAGCAAAGTGAATTTTATGGAAGAAACAAACAGTAAAGTGATATGAAGTTAAACGAGATTAATAGCCAGTTGAAATGTAAAAATCAACCAGATGAAGGAAATTAAAGGTAAAATCTAGTTCTGAGGGAAATTTTAACTTTCCTTTTAGGAATCACTCCTCAGCGCTGAGACAAATGAAACAAAAGCAAACCCCCACTTTCCCATCGCTCTCTTTTCGCCTTACTTCTCAGATGATAGCCGACCTCTCTGGCCACTCCCTCACGACACCGATTCTCATACCCTAGACTTCACCGCTCACAAGACCTTCTCAATCTACCTACTGAGCGATATTCTCAGGGGCCGTACGCGTGCGAATGGCAGCACTCACAGATCTGAAGATCATGTGCAGGGGCATGGCGATGTTGAGATTCAGGGCGTAGTTGTTAACCACGCTGACGGTGAAGAACATGGTGACCATCACGGCATAGTACCTGGAAAGCAAGGGGAAGACCCCATCACACAGAATCTACCACTTCAAGAGGATCAAGCCTAGAAGGAAATATATTCTTGGTTCAAAAAAGTATTTTGGTTGTTTTCACGGTATTAAAGGATTGTATCACTATTATCATGGGAAGTCCAATACTGTTGTTAGGTGCCGCTGAGACTCATAGCAACCCCATGTGACAGAGCAGGACACAGTGTTTTCTAGGCTTTACAAGAGCAGATCACCAGGTCCTTCTCCCACAAAGCCACTGAGTAGGTTTGAACCGCCAACCTTTTGGTGAGCAGCTGAGTGATTAACTGTTGTACTACTCCTTGAAGTACAATACTAAGAATATATAAAAGTACTTTACATAGCCAGACTTATATGGGAAATGTATGGATTATAGATTATGTTTAAAGAAACACTTTTATGATTTTTAAAGTATATACAGCAACTTAAAACTAGGCTTTAGAAGTGTTAGCTGACAGACATGCTAGGTTTTTTTAAAGCGAACAGATAATTTTTCTTCTTGGATCAATTTTTTGTATTTAATTTTCATCTACCTCTGAAATACCTGAAAATGATGAATTCTCTCAAATAGTTCCTCCATACTCTTGTTTATATAATTAATTTTCACTATTTCTAAAGAAAAATTTTGCCAAGTCGAGGGCTACTTGGAGCCGAGCAACTGTTAAAATTATCCCACACTCTGCATCAGTAGCATCTGAATCAATGAGGACATCACCTGACTTGTACAGATTTGTATTGAAAATCAAGGTTTTGAGGACGTTCACAGGTCTTCAAATGAAAACAAAAACTAAAAAAAAAAAAAAATCCAGTAATCCCAATAATTTACAAGGACAAAGGAATGAAGGCAAATGAACAATCAATGAACAAATTAATTAATTAAATAAGCTTACATTTTTCGGCCTCACTTTGATCTAGAAAACATTTAAGATGCCTTTCATACATATTTTGTGAAATTATATAAACCTGCCATGTTTTGTTGGTCAAAAAGGGGTAAATATCAGCAATTTCATATGATTCGACCTAATACATGCAATCAGAGAAAAGGTAACATTTAAAATTAAATAAAATAAAAGAATACAGGACAAAAGTAAGTAAGAGACATGATATTGGAAGTTTAAATTTTGACACAAATTCCTACGTATTTGCTTGTGGTGAGTCACAAATATTGTTTTAAGCTTTCTAGCTTCAAGACAAAAAAGGAGACGAGATTGTTTACATCATAACGTATTTTCAGCTCCTTAGAATGACAACTATTCCAGAAAGAAATGTCTCCCATCGGTGTCCATAAAGAGGTTTCTTTACAATGTCCTGTGCCATGTCCTCAACAGTATCCTCTCAACAAACAGACTAACAACTTTGACACACTCTTCCAAGTGACGTTCTTCAAAGTGGAGGAACACGAAAATATCCAAGAGCAGTTCAGGAATATGAGGGGCGGGGCACAGGATCCTACAGGCCAGGGCAGAAGCTATGTGATGGTCTGGGTCGATCACTTGACTTGTGTAGGTTTTGGAATACCTGGAATGATGTTTCCCAAAGTCTATTTCCTGAACTGCTAGTTCCCCGGAGATGCGTTATGGAAAAAGGGTAGAAAAAATGTGGGAAATGAAAGGTTTCAAGAGTAGTCCTTAGGAGACTGATGATGATAATCAGCAAATTAAAGGCCCTGAAAAGTTGTATCCAGCGTTTCCCTGAGATTTTAATCCTGGAACCCTTTTTAATATGTGCAATAGTCCCATACTCTTCAGGACATGCTGGTCTGTGTGCACAGATTCCCAACCTTTTCCACCTCTACACACCTGAAGAACATGACGGCAGTGGGTCTCCATCTACGTTCCATGACGGGACCTATTCTGTGTGCTGTTAGGCATGCAGCCGGAAGCCCTGATAGGCAGCCATTGCTGTTGTTAGTTGTCTGGAGCCTCTTCCGACTTATGGTGACCCCATGTGTGCAGAGTAGAACTATTCCATAGGGTTTTCAAGACTGTGACCTTTTGGAAGCAGATCACCAGGCTTGTCTTCCAAGGCGCCTCTGAATGGGTTCAAACCACCAACCATTTTGCTAGGACGTAAGCGCTTAACTGACTGTGCCACTCAGGGACTAATAGGCAGCCAAGCCAGGGCTAAATGAACACAGTCTGGGCAGTGTGAGTCTCTTTACAATGAATACAGAACACAGTATCATATATGTGCGAAATCGCTAGCAACAGCTAAGTAATACTATTGGTGCCGACTCCACAATGTTCCTTGCCAAACTGTCTCAGTCCTGTCTTGAAGAGATGCCATTTGGAGACAGAGTGCATCAAGGATAGAGTACCTCAGAAGAATCAATTCCAGTGTATCCTACATTGCTGCCCACACAGCACTGCCTCGAAATTGCTCATGAGGAAGAGTGACACAGGCAAGATCTGGATTCCAGCTTCACACACAGAAGATGAAACAGCCACCACAGACAGGACACACTTGGGGGTATGGCTGTTTAGGCAGGCTCACGGGGAGCCTCACCAGGCAGGGGGTGGAGCCTGGACTTCACTGTGAACATAATGGTACCCCCGAGAGCCTGTGAGCTGGAGGGGGCCTGAGAAAGCTGTCGGAAGTTAAAAGTGGAAGGATGAAGAGGCAGGAGGCAGGGAGGTCAGGAAGCTAGGGTACTATTATAAGTTATGGTACAAGTAATAAGGCCCCGAACTATGCCTGTGGCAGCAGAATGGGAAAGATAATGGGAGGAGGAAGGAAAGGGTCAGAGGAGTCCAAAAATACCACCATTCTTACTGTGACATAAATGCCAGTCTTCAGAAGCAGTTTTATTAAAAAAAAAAAAAAAATTTAGAATATTTAGCGTCCATGAGAAAACTTACAAGTACAATACTAATAACAAAATTCAGCTAGGTTTTCTACAGCCGGCTCCCACGAACGCTGTAAAAGAACACCAGCAACAATGAGCCTTCACTTGAGTACCTGGACACAGTTAACACCAGAATGTCGCCCTCAAAGAGATGAAGTGACAACATCCTACCAACTACTCCAAAATGCATGGACTACACTTTTATCTCAAGCCTCTCGCGGCAAGAATGCTGAGTTTTCAGCACGTTGTTTATTATAAGAACTGCCCCATGAGTAGAGTTATGCAAATCTGGACTAATGGACAGAGATCTGGAATCGACCAGCCTGCCTTGGCATGCCATGCAACTTTAAAAAGGAACGACAATCACACTCTCAAAACATCTCACAGCTTTCCCGGCATAAAGGATAGCATACAGATTATTACAGAATTTTTGTGGTAAAACTAGGCTTTTGGCTGATCATGGAGCCCTGGTGGCGCAGTGGTTAAGAGCTATAACGGCTGCTAACCAAAAGGTGGGCAGTTCAAATCTACCAGCTGCTCCTTGGAAATCCCATGGGGCAGTTCTACTCTGTCCTATGGGGTTGCTATGAGTCAGAATTGACTCGACAGCAGTGGGTTTGGTTTGGTTTTGGTTTACACTATACATGGAGCCGAGTGGCGCAGTGGTTAAGCACTCTGCTGCTAACCAAAAGGTTGGTGGTTTGAACCTACCAGCTACTCCATGGGAAAAAAGACCTGGTGATCTGCTCACATAAAGATTACAGCCTAGGAAACCCTATGGGGCAGTTCTACTCTGTCATCTAGGGTCACTGTAAGTCGGAATTGACTTGACGGCACACAAGAACACACTATACATACACACATATAGACAGAGAGTTGTCTCCGTTATAGGTAATTTAAGTGTCGTGGCAAGAACTTTATACTAAAAATGGGATCGCTGGAGTTTTATGACATATTAAATTCAGAAATAAATTCTTATTCTACTAATATCTCTGATACAAATTTTAAGAGAGAATGACTCACACTCCTTTTATACAGGCACCAGAAAAGCTCTTTTAAAAAACAAAAGTTAAAAGACTTCAACGTGCCATACCTTATTGGGATAGCCGGCCGCTTCCTTCCCAAATCCGCTTCAAAGAGAAAGCCTTCCACAGCAATAAATAAAAACTGTGCAAATGTCACGATATTCCCACATCCTGGATGCTTCCTGTATAAAACAGGAGATCGCAAAAAGGGAAAGAAAAAAAGGCACAAAAATGAGATATAGGGCACTGACGAGACGTGTTACATTGCTCTTTCCTGAGTAACAGGGTTGACTGCGATTGCCCACCGTTCTTCTTCCTCTAGACTTTCACATTCCATGGATCACAGACATTTAGCATTGCACCCACAGAGAAAAACCCTGACTGTCAAGCTTTCCCCATTTGAACATTTGCCTAGGTTTACCATGCCATGGGTAAGAATCCCTCCGACATACTCCTTCTGCAACTACAACACAACTCCCCCAGGAAGCTGTAGGAGATCAGTCGCACATTCTCACTGAAATCCTTATATAACCAAGAGGACTCTAGTCAAGATCCTGGAGTGTTTATATCTCCCCCCAACCAGGAAGCATGGAGACTGCTGTCAATCGAAGAAATGTACCCAGTGTAGAGACGGGGTGTCACTTTAGGTAGTGCCCAAGGGGGCAAAAATTGGTTCTTGTAGGTGCGGGGGGGGGGGAACCTTATTTCTTTTCTTTTATATAAGTTTAAAGCGCAGATACATATAAATAGGTATACAGTATATCTGTGGAATGGTGATTAGGAAAAAATGTCTAAAAAGACCATTGGGAGGACTATAATGAAAACAAGATTGAGAAACACTGCCACAGTCTTCTTTCCACGACACTTAACACAGTGTTTGACTATACAGGTGGTCACCAGGCTACTCACATCGGACTTACATACAACCAGTAGTTACCAACCAACCCCTATTATATTAACAATTCGAGGTACATACAATGGATCGTGTACTAACACACAGATGCTACTTTGCAACACACATCAAAACATTTACTATTATTATTACTGTATTATTATGTTAAAGATGTTTTAGTGTATCTGGTAGTATGTCTTTACTGTTTTTTAAACACAGAAAGGCACACTATATACTACATACTATATACTAAGACAGACATCTGGCTGATATTGGGTAAGTACCGTACCTAACTGGTCCAATTTACCTACAAATTTGACTTAAAGACAGACTTAGGAACGGAACTCGTTCGTAATCCGGAGACCATCTATAATAGGGAATTAAATCGAACCTCTTCAGCAATCTATGGAAGCGTTATAGAATCCTCTACAGGAACAAATTTATATGGTAGAAAAATTGCTGTTGACATCTCTCATGACGCAGTCTGTGAAAATTAGTTACTTAAAATGTTTATGGTTTTCTTGAACTTGTCCTCCACTGGGGTCTGCTCCATCATTGGAACAAGTACAGAGTGAGCAGCAAGTTGTCTTTGCCTTTCTAAAGCTGCCAGATTTCCATATTACTAATATTTATGCACCTTCATATTCTGTATTTTCACCTTGACCAAGGATATTTACCTGAAGCTTGTGATTAGAAGGATTTAACTGTATTGTTAAATATTAATATACACATTATATATTAAGATAATGCCATTTATTAAAAACTCCATTCTCTAATGGTGGTATTATTAAATAGCAAGGCGAAGGTATACAAATTCTTAAATACACCTATCACACATGAACACAGACAATCCCAGACGTGAGTCATTCTTGTGTAGGGCTATGCTTGCCATCTTTAGGAACACTGTTACTACCTTCTTAGCCCTACTGCCCCTGAAGGGAAGGAGCCCTGGTGGTGCAGTGGTTAAGTGCTCAGTTGCTAACCGAAAGGTTGGCGGTTCGAACCCACCAGCCACTCCACAGGAGAAAAGAGCTGGCGATCCGAACCCATAAAGATTTACAGACTTAGAAACCCTATGGGGCAGTTCTACTTTGTCCTATAGGGTCGCTATGAGTCAGAATTGGCTTGACTGCAACAAGTTTGTGTTTTTTTGGCCCGTGAAGCTTTCCTTGAAAACTATTGCTTTATATTCAATTCAATAATGTCTCTTTGAGCATTTATCATGGTCAAGCGACAGGGTAAATGCTGCAGGAATCCATAAAAGATCATGGGAGGCATTCACAGCACTCAAGGAGCAAATTAAAACCACTAGCCTAAGCAGAGGGAGCCCTGGTGGTGCAGCGGTTAAGTGCTCACCTGCTAACCAAAAGGTCAGTGGTTCGAACCCACCAGCTGCTCCTCAGGAGAAAGACGCAGCAGTCTGCTTCCATAACGGTTTAAAAAAAAAAAACCCGTTGCCGTCGAGTCGATTGTGACTCATAGCGACCCTGTAGGACAGAGTAGAACTGCCCCATGGTGTTCCCAAGGAGCAGCTGGTGGATTCCAACTGCTGACCTTTTGGTTAGCAGCCAAACACTTAACTACTGGCGCCGCCCCTATGGGGCAGTTCTACTCTGTCCTACAAGGTTGCTATGAATCGGAATCGACCCGATGGCAATGGGTTTTTGGTTTGGTTAGCCTAAGAAGAAGCGACAGGAAAAGGAACTTTAACTCCGGGTAGTTCCTAGCGCAGCCCTTTTCAGCTCCGGCTAGGCACCAGAATCACCTGCTCTTTAAATACCCACATCTTCGCCCTCCCAGTAGTGATTTAACTGGTCTGCACCTTTAAAAGCTTCCCACTTCCTTTTTATGTGCAACCGGGGTTGAGAACCACTAGCCCAGGTCTGGTGAAAGGGACAGGAGTTGTATGGTTGTGTGTTTAAGATCCACCGGCAGTTTCTAAGTGCTGCCTCGAGTTGAGAACCACTGTGTTCTACAGTGGTTAAAAGTACAGACTGACATGCAAGATCCAGGTTTATCGTATCCTATGTGACAGTGGAAGTTAATTATCCTAAGTCTAGTTTTCTAATCTGTGAAATGGGAATGGAATTAGTGCCTATCTCATTGGATTATTGTACAGTAAATGCGCCAATCCCTGAAAAACACTTAGCACACCACCTGCCAGAGAGAAAAAGGCAAAGAATAAGACAAAAAGGACGGCCAGTATTCAGGATCTTGTATACTGAAGTCCCACCACTCATCTGTCAGTCTGTTGTACTATGGTGGGGCTTGCGTACTGCTGTGATGCTGGAAGCTTTGCCACTGGTATTTCAAATACCAGCAGGATCACCCATGGTGGACAAGTTTCAGCAGAGCTTCCAGACTAAGACAGACTAGGTAGAAGGACCTGGCAGTGTATTTCTGAAAAAACTGGCCAGTGAAAACCTTATGAACAACAGCGGAACACTGTCTGATATAGTGCCGGAAGATGAGCCCCTGAGGTTGGAAGGCACTCGAAAGACAACTGGGGAAGAGTTGCTTCCACAAAGTAGAGTTGACCTTAATGACGTGGATGCAGTCAAGCTTTTGGAACCTTCGTTTGCTGATGTAGTACAACTCAAAATGAGAAGAAACAGCTGTGAACATCCATTAATAATCAAAACGTAGAGTGTCCGAAGTATGAATCTAGGAAAACTGGAAGTCATGAAAAATAAAATGGAATGCATAAACATTGATATCCTAGGCATTAGTGAGCTGAAATGGATTGGTATTGGCCGTTTTGAATAGGTCAACCATATGGTCTACTATGAGGGAATGACAGCCTGAAGAGGAACTGCATCGCATTCATTTTCAAAAAGAGCATTTCCAGATCTATCCTGAAGTACAATTGTCAGTAACAGGATAATATCCATACGCCTATAAGAAAAGACCCGTTAATACGACTATTATTCAACTTACGCACTAACCAGTAATGCCAAAGATGAAGAAATAGAAGATTTTTACAAACTTCTGCAGTCTGAAATTGATCAAACGTGCAATCAAGATATATTGATAATTACCGGTGATTAGAATGCAAACATTGGAAACAAAGAAGAAGGATCAGTATTTGGAAAATATGGCCTTGGTGACAGAAACAATGCCAGAGATTGCAAGACAGAATTTTGCAAGACCAACGACCTATTCATGGAAATACCTTTTTTCAACAACATTAATGATGACTATACACACGAACCTCACCAGATGGAATACACAGGAATCAAATCGACTACATCTATGGAAAGAGATGATGGAGAAGTTCAATATCATCAGTCAGAACAAGACCAGGAGCCAAATGTGGAAAAGACCATCAATTGTTCACATGCAAGTTCAAGATGAAGTTGAAGAAAATTAAAACAAGTCCACAAGAGTCAAAGTACAACCTTGAGAATATCCCACCTGAATTTAAAGACCATCTCAATAAGAGATTTGACCCACCGAACAGTAATAACCAAAGATCAGACGAGTTGTGGTATGACATCAAGGACATCATACATGAAGAAAGCAAAAGGTCATTAAAAAGAGAGGAAAGAAAGAAAAGACCAAAATGGATGTCAGAAGAGACCCTGAAACTTGCTTTTGAATGCAGAGCAGCTAAAGTGAATAGAAGAAATGATAAAGTAAAAAAGCTCAACAGAAGACTTCAAAGGCTGAAAGCAGGGAATACCAGAAAGATGTTTACTGGTGTTTTACTAACTCTGCAAGGCATTCGACTGTGATGATCATAACACATTATGGATAACACTGTGAAGAACAGAAATTCCAGAACACTTCATTGTGCTCACGCGGAACTGTAGATAGACCAAGAGACAATCATTCAAACAGAACGACGGGATACTGCATAGTGTAAAATCAGGAAAGGCATACGTCAGGGTTGTATCATTTCACCATAACTATTCAATCTGTATGCTGAGCAAATAACCCAAGAAGCTGGACTATATGAAGAAGAATACAGCATCAGGGATGGAGTAAGACTCATTAACACCCTGTAATACACAGATGACACAAACTTGCTTGCTGAAAACAAAGAGGACTTGAAGCACTTACTGATGAAGATAAAGACAACAGCCTTCAGTATGGATTACACCTCAACATAAAGAAAACAAAAATCTTCACAGCTGGACCAATAAGCAACATCATGATAAATGGAGAAAAGATTGAAGTCGTCAAGGATTTCATTTTACTTGGATCCACAATCAACACCCATGGAAGCAGCAGTCAAGAAATCAAAGGATGCACTGCCTCGGGCAAATCTGCTGCAAAAGATCTCTTTAAAGTGTTAAAAAGCGAAGATGTCACTTTAAGGACTAAGGTGAGCCTGACTCAAGCAATAGTATTTTCAATCACTTCATATGCATGCAAAAGCTGTACAGTGAATAAGGAAGACTGAGGAAGGATCGATGCCTTTGAAGTACGGTGTTGGTGAAGAATATTGAATAGACCATGGATTCCTACAAGAAAGAACAAATCTGTCTTGGAAGAAGTACAGCCAGAATGTTCCTTAGAAGCGAGGATAGCGAGACTTTGTCTCCTGTACTTTGGACATGTTATCAGGAGGGACTGGTCCCTAGAGAAGGACATCATGCTTGGAAAAGTAGAGGGTCGGTGAAAAAGAGGAAGACCCTCAAAGAGATGGATTAATACAGTGGCTGCAACAATGGGCTCAATCCTAGCAGGACCGGACAGTGTTTCGTTCTGTTGTACATACGGTCACTATGAGTCGGAACCAACTGGACGGCACCTAACAACCACAACCCACCTGAATTAAAGGAAGCCCCGGTGGCACCATGGTTAAGCATTCGGCTGCTAACTGAAAGGTTAGCCGTTAGACCTGGTGATCTGCTTCCACAAAGATTTCAGCCTAGAAAACCCTATGAAACAATTCTACTCTGTCCTATAGGGTCACTATGAGTGGGAATCCATTAGAGGGCCACAGTTTTTATTTTTTTATACCTGAATCGATACTGTTTGAAAACAGGATTTTCTTTGTTATGTTAATGAGGCCATATTAGCGTAGGGTGTGTCCTAAACCCAAACACCTGTGAAGCGGAAGGAGCAGCGCAGACACAGAGACGTGAAGCACAGACTCAGGGAAGACAGATGCCACTCAAAGATCACAAGGAACCGAGGAACAGAAGCTCCAAGAGACAAGCATTTTCCCCTCGGGCCAACAGAGACAGAGCCTTCCCCTAGAGCCGGTGCCTTGAATTCAGACTTCTAGCCTCCTAAACTGTGTTCTTTAAAGCCACCCACTTGTGGTATTTGTGTTACAGCAGCCCTAGGAACTAAGACCCTACCTAATGTATGCGCATAAGTCGATTTGTAAAAAATCAACTTACAAAGCTTTTTAAGAACCCACTGTTGTATAGCTACCAGTGAGATTTATTTTAAAGCACACAGCTTGAATAATTCACCCAAAACTTCAGAGGAAAACTCTGGGTCCTTTCCCCTAAATCTCTCCTTTTCTTGAATTTTGTTCCTTAGGAAATGCACTCACTGCAAACAGTTTCTCTTACTTTGAAATCTCTCTCTCTCTTTTATCTTTTCAAAAAATGTTATTGTGGTAAGATTTATATAACAAAGCATTTGCCATTTGGAAAATTTTTAAGTGTGCAATTCAGTGACATTGATTACATTCACCTTATTTTACAACCATCACCAAGCACCATCCATTTCCAAAAGCTTCTCATCACCCCAAACAGTAACTCAGTGCCCCTTAAGCAAAAACTCCCTTCCGCAAGCCCCTGGTAACCACTAATAAACTTTCATCTCTATGCATTTGTCTCTTCTAGAAATTTCATATAAGTGAGATTCTATAACATTTGCCCTTTGCATCAAACTTATTTTACTTAACATAATGTTTTCAAGGTTCATCCATGCTATAGCATTTCTCTTTATGGTTGAATGATATTCCACTGAATGGATATATGACATTTTGTTCATCCATTCATCTATTGAGACTTTGAATTCTCTTTGACAAGAATACAAATTTTTACATTTTTTTTAAAAAGCAATTTTGAATGGAAGGAGTTAGGCAGATAGCTTATGTCTTTTGTATTTTTTATTTTAGATTTAGCAAACTTTCTAACTTAATTCAACATCAGGCCTTTGACTGAAAACTAAGACAGGAAAAGAAAATGTTTCAGGTGGTTTTCCTAATGTAAGACACACAATACATTGCCTAGTTGGTTAGCCGATGTGTGTCTCGTTTCCCAGGGAATCCGAGAGCTCCCGAAGGCTGGGACGAAGGCGCTCGCTCAGCACTGCGCATCTGCTCTGCAGGCCACTCTTCGGATTTTATTATACGCTCCAATCATTGGGATGAAAATCAGAGAGGAAAACCTAAATTTGTTTTCCAACTTGGGGGAAATGGTTAAAAATGTTCTCTTCTTCCTGCCAGTCACTTAGCATTTCCATTTATATTTAGTGTTCCATTTGTCATCTGTTAGGGCACCGCTAGTCATCTAGTGCTGCGCTAACAGAAATACCACGAGTGGATGGTTTTAACAAAGAGAAATTTATTCTCTCACAGTCCAGTAGGCTACAAGTCTAAATTCAGGGCGTCAGCTCCAGGGGAACGCTTTCTCTCTCTGTCGGCTCTGGAGGAAAGTCCTTGTGATGCATCAGTCTTCCCTTGGTCTGGGAGCATCTCAGCGCAGGAACCTCAGGTCCAAAGGACGCGCTCTGCTCCCAGCACTGCTTTCTTGGTGGTGTGAGGTTCCCATGTGTGCCTGCTTGCTTCTCTCTTTTATATCTCGAAAGAGATTGGATTAAGACACTATCTAAACCTCATCAGTATAAAACCTCACCATAGTGAGAGTTTACAACACATAAGGAAATCACATATAACCTCATCATAGTGATAGAGTTTACAGCACAAGAGGAAATCACATCAGATTTACAAAATGGTACACAATCGTACAATACTGGGAATTATGACCCAGCCAAGTTGACAGATATTTTTGGGGGACATAACTGAATCCACGACAGGCACGTACTAGGAGCCCTGGTGGTGCAGTGGTTAAGTGCTCGGCTGCCAACTGCAAGATCAGTGGTTTGAGCCCACCAGCCGCTCTGCAGGAGAAGATGCGGCAGTCTGCTTCCGTAAAGAGTTACAGCCTTGGAAACCCTACGGGGCAGTTCTACTCTGTCCTATAGGGTCACCCGGAATTGACTCGACAGCAGTGGGTAAAGTGGGTAGGGGACAGACTGGTTCTAAGGAAGCCACATAAAAGGCACACTTCCTGCTCTATAAAACTTTATGAGCTTTCCACTGTGATGTCCAAGATAACAGAGTCACAAATTCCAAGAAGGCCGTATCTACAAAGAGCCTTGAAGATCATCTGGTCCAACTGGCTCTTATTTTATTGATCTGTGTAACATGAGAAGTGAGGACTTACCTAAGCAAATTAGAAAAAGGCTGCTATTCAGTGCAGTGTACCATTCATATTAATAAATGTACCTCCTCCCAAATTTATAAAAGCCCAATGCTGATGTAAAAGTCCAGAAAAATAAAGAGTGATGATTTATTTATAAATTATTCAAAGTGTTCTAAATAGATGCTCCTATAATGCACTTAGGTCCCTGGGTGGTGGAAATGGTTAAGCGCTCAATTAGTAACCAAAATGTTGGTGGTTCACATCCATCCAGAGGCACCTCGGAAGAAAGGCCTGGTGATCTGTTTCCAAAAGGTCATAACCTTGAAAATCCTATAGAATGCAGTTCTATTGTACAATATATGGGGTCATCATGAGTCAGAATCGACTCAAAGGCATTTGGTTTGGTTTATTTTTTTATATAATGCACATAAACGTTCTGTAAAGTTAGATTTATCCACAACTTTTCTGGAAGACCTCATAAAGCAAGGTATACCGATACGGTAACAAAAGTTATTAAGGAGGAGGGGAAGTGGCTATGACGATGCTTCCAGCTTTACTCATGCATCCCATTTAATCCTTCAAAACCCTGTGAGGTCGGGATAGTCATCACTCCTTTTATGGTTTCAGGAACAAACTCAAGGAGATCAAGCAATTTAACCACGGACTCCTAACTAGCAAAGAGGGGCTTCCGTTGCTAGCATATTCTGATGTTATACACAGTCTTTTGCAAGATTTAATCGAAACTCATGGCATATTCAACACATATATTACACTATTATTCTCTGACCTTCATTTCCACGGATGGCCTCATTAGATTGCCGTTTTATATTTTTTAAATCAATTTCCAACGTGACTTTCTTTTGAAATGTACCAGACTTACAGCCAGATACATTCTTTTTCCATTGCCCTACTGTTACCACCTACTCCTGAGAATGACAAATAACAGATCTTTATCAGCACCTTCTGCAGAGTAAAATCTCAAGCTCTGTAACAGCAAAAAGTAACCCCACACAGACTTTACCCTACATAAGTTAGTTGCTTCAGAATGACTTAATCAATGGTCACATGAAGATAAAATACATTTCTAGTAGTCACCATGTGAAGAACGGGATGACCAAAATCTATGGGCTACTCAACTTCAAAAATAACAGGCAGGTTGAAAAAGGTATTGGACTAGGAGGTTTGACTTCTTGGATTCCTGTTCTCTGCCACTTACAAGCAATACGGTCTTGAAAGGCCACGTAACTTCTTTGAGTCTCTGTTTCACTTTCAGTGAAACAGAGATTATAATTCTTGCCCTATCTTCTGCACAGGATTGTTCTGTCAGTGGAGATAATGCATGGATTCAGAAATATGGCACCGGATAGCATCACAGATATTACTTTACAGCAGGTGAAGTGACTCAAAAACATCAGAGAGTCAGTGACTAACAGAGCCAAGACTCTAATTCATAACTCTGAGCTTTTAGTCCTGGGCCTTTTCCACTCAACCTGTTGTCTTTTCTGTAATAGCCTGTAACCACTGAACTTTGCACATTCTTACCCAACACTCTTTGACTGCTCCCTCCGGAAAGCCAATCTAGCTTCCCTTTGGGAAAGTGTCATAGCCATTCTCAACGTATAAAGCAACACTTTATAACGCATGCTTTCCAAGCTAAAGACCATCTAATATTTTACAGCTGCAAATGCTGTCTCGGGTCACCTGGCCCGACATTCTACTTAAGTAAACATCCGCTCTGCTACATCACTGAGATGTATGTTTGGGCAAAGTACTCAAAGCCATCTCTAACGCCAATACTTTGTGGACCACTTTAATACAAATGAAACTTTGTTTGCAGCATATACAAAAATCACAGTGCGTTGTAAGTCAAAAAGCTTTGCTCAAGGCAATGATGTGGCATTAACAGGAATAGAGAGAACTGGAATTGCAAGGGAAGAGAGGAAGACTGGTTCGGAGGGGCAACCCTGGGCTCTGCCCCCAGCTCCCAGCTGACCTTGGGCCAGTCACGTGAAAACCTCTCAAGGCTCCGATCCCCCCGACTATGAAAGGGGGCCACACCGGCAACGTCCGGGGTGTTCCCCTCCCAGAGATGCTGAGAAGCTGCGAGCGGGACGGCGGGCGGTGCGCAGGGTTGCGGAGCACCACTCACCGGGCCAGGAGCTCCAGGAAGATCACGTTGCTGCAGCAGCCTGCGAACACCAAGCCCACTGCGAAGGCCGGGTGCATGGCCGGGGCCGGGCAGCGAGCGCGCCGAGGAAGCGCCCGCCTAGACCGCTACCCCAGGAAGCCGGGCTCCCGCCGCCGCGTCACGGAGCATCGCCGCCCACCCAGCGCGCTGCTCTCCGCGACACCCGCCGCGGCCTCCCCTTCCCCCGCGGCCGCCACCGACGCGGACAGCCGGCGAGCTGTAGTTCCCAGTAGGCGCCGGCCCCATTCATCCGAGGAGGCGTCCTAGGCCGGGCTGGACTACATCCCAGGATGCCTCGTGCCCTGACGTCAGGCTATGATGTGACCCGCCGCCGCCGGGCCCCTCCAAGGGAGAGGAGGGAAAGGCGAGGTACCCGTCATGCCTCGTGTCGGCCGTGGCCGCGAGGCTTGCTGGGAAATGAAGTTCCAACGCTGTCAATCTGTTCCTTGCAAGACACTAAGGACTCAGAGCGGAACTGGCTGTCCGTCACTTGCAAAACAAAGTCGCAGCTGGCAGCACTGCAGCGACAGACTTTTATATTATCTGTTGACGGTGTTCTAGTATCTGAAACAATTCTACTGAATTGAGTGAAGGTAGACATTCCTTTGAAATTACTTCTCTACCTCCTGAAAAAAAACAGTGGACTATTTCAGAAAGCTGTGGGGTTGAATCTTGGTTCAGCCACTTATCATCTCTACTACCTTAGGCAACTTCCCTGAGCTTCAATCTTATCCTAGGTAAAGATGGGAGGAATAATGCCTCCCTTGCCTGGTTGTTGTGAGGGTTAACAGATATGATTTGTGAAAAGCCTAACATAGTAAATTTATTACTTTGCATTATTATTGGCAAAGCACCTACTTGGTGCTGTTAGCAAATGTTAGCAACTCTAGGGTAAGGACTTTCTTTACTTCATTGTTGTATTTTGCCAGCATTGTGCCTGGCACAAAGTACTGAAAAACCAAACCCATTGCCGTCGAGTGGATTCTGACTCACAGCGACCCTGTATGTTTCCAAGGAGCACCTGGTGGATTTGGACTGCCGACCTTTTGGTTAGCAGCCGTAGCTCTTAACCACTATGCACCAGGGTTTCCTGGCACAAAGTAGGTGCTCATTAAATGTTGAATTTAACTGGTAGTACGCGCTCTATTGAGGAGCCCTGGTGGCTCAGTGGTTCAGAGCTTGGCTGCTAACCGAAAGACTGGCGGTTCTAAGCCACCAGCTGCTCCACGGGAGAAAGCTGTGGCAGTCTGCTTCCGTAAAGATTTACAACTTTGGAAACCCGATGTGGCAGTTCTGCCTTATCCTGTAGGGTCACTATGAGTCAGAGTCCACTCGAGAACAAAGGGTTTTTTTTTTAGGCACTCTATTCATGTTAGACTTGTTCCTGCTCAACTTCTTAAGGCAGTAATTCTCAAATTTAGGATGCATTAGAATTACCTGGGTATCTGTTAAAAATACAGGTTTCTAGACCCCATGCCCAGGGATTCTTATTCAGTTGGTCTGAGATGGGACCCCATAGTCTTCACTTTTAACAAGCACCCCGGAGGGTTCTGATGTGGACTCTAGGCCACAAATTGGGAAAAAAACCACTTTGCAGTATCGTGTGGATATTTGGGAGTCGCTGGGTGGTGCAAACAGTTAACGTGCTTGGCTGCTCACTAGAAGTTTGATGGTTTGAGCCCACCCAGAGGCGCCTCAGGAGAAAGGCCTGGTGACCTACTTCCAAAAAACAGCCATTGAAAGCCCTGTGGAACATTGGTCTACTCTGCACACACTGGATCACTGTGAATCGGAATTGACTCAGCTGCAGCTAACAGCAACGACAACAACAGAGGATTAACACTAAAAGGTTAAGAGAACAGTCGAGATTATAGGAATAGTACTACAGGGTGCAGCCATGACCCAGGACTGAGGCAGACTACCCAAGGAAAGAACAAATTTGGAAGACGGCCTTCTCCCCAGGAGTCTGAGATTGAGCCCTCATTGGAGAGGATGTGGCTGAAGCCTTCTGGATAGTAAAGAAGTTCAGGGAGGTGCCTCATGGTGAGGCTGGTAAGCAGCAAACCACTAGCTGGGGTGCTGATGAAATTTCCCAGGGGCTGCCTTCTGAGATGTCAGTGGAACTTGCTGGGAAGCTGGCTGGAGCTCTGGCATAACTTGCTGGATACCAACTGTGAAGGTGCTGCTGAACTCACTAGGGGTGAGGACCACAGGTTGTCCTGCATGCTGGTTGAATACTGCAGGTACAACTGCAGGTACAAGAAGAGAGGAAAGTACACCACAACTAAGAGAAGCCACCTTCTCGTACAGTGTTCCCGTAGCACCCTCCCTAACAACCTATGGTGTCCCTGCAGCGCCCTCCATGACAACGCTCAACATCGCGCCAGCTGGCAGAGGAAAAATGTTCACAGGGTCCAGCTCCAGCATCACATACGCGGCACTGAAAGATTGATTTGGAGCCGAAAGGCTACAAATTAACAACAGAAACATCCAGGATATATATTGTTAGGGCTCTTTTTTTTTTTTTTCTATTGTAATGAAAATATGCATAACAAAACACATGCCAACTCAACCATTTCTACATGTAGAATTCAGTGACTTTGATTATGTTCTTCAAATTGTGCGACTATTCTTGCTATGCTTTTCCAAATCATTCCATCACCATTCATTTGTAGGGATCATTTTAACTTCAACATTTTAATTCTTTTTATCATAAAACCAAAATTATGACATGTAGGCATGGCTTTACCTCCTAGACTGTTTCCTTCTTATTTCCCCTCAGTTCAAAATTCTAGCATCTCTGAATGAATAACAGCTCCTTAGACAGCAGCTGGGCTCTACGTGTTTAAACCTCAGCACCATCCTCTTACCTCATGTGCAAGGACCTACCATTTAGGGAACGTTCATCATCTTGGTCCCAGTATTGTCAGCAGGAAAAGCTTTCAAGGTTGTTTAAAAGCCATTTTTGCTTCGAGTTGCAGCCACTCAGACGTATTTTGAATCATTTATAAAATCCATTTGACCAAGTTGCTGGCAAAAAAATAAAGTCCTGTGACTTCTGTGGGAGTCCTTGATGGGTATCCTCACTCAGGGTGACAGTCTTACAGAGATCTGTGGCTTGATTTTTTGAAAACCTGTTTCCATGTGTATCACATGAGGGTGATTTTCTTATCTCTATTTCATATAAATCTTGAACTGCTCAGAGCTGTGCACAGGAAAGATGCACTATAGATATAATTGAGGTATATTTAGAAGGTAAAAATATTCATGCTGCTTGTTTCATAGGTCAGACTCAAGCAATGCCCCGGGGTATGGATAGATTTATGTAATCTAACTTCTTCAAGGACGTTATTCAAAGACAGGTTTTCTTTTTCAGATTACTATGGTTAAGAGTTTGGACTAGGAAGGAAACGTTCTAGACTAAAATGTTAGTGCCATAAAGGCAAGGACTGTCTTATTAGCCACAGGGTCATCGACATCTAGATGGCATGTGGCTCGTGGTGGAATCTCAGTAAGTAATTGTGGAAAGGAAGGAAGGAGGGAGAAAGAAGGAAGGGAAACCTTTAGAAA
The DNA here is from genome assembly GCF_000243295.1 of Trichechus manatus latirostris. Lineage (NCBI taxonomy): Eukaryota > Metazoa > Chordata > Mammalia > Sirenia > Trichechidae > Trichechus > Trichechus manatus. Next base: position 8,920,886 of record NW_004444033.1, read on the forward strand.
GCTTGCTCCTTTTTCCTTATTGTTGATGTCGTTAACTGCCACGGAGTAGGCTGCCTGACAACAGAATGAAGTGCTGCCTGGACCTGTGCCATCCCCATGATCGGTTGTGGATTTGGACCGTTGTGATCCATAGGCCTTTCATTGGCTGTTTTTTTTCAGAAGTAGATTGCCAGGCCTTTGTTTCTAGTCCATCTTAGTCTGGAAGCTCCACTGAAACCTACTCAGCATCATAGCAACATGCAAGCCTCTACTGACAGACGAGCGCTGGCTGTGCATGAGGTGCATTGGCTGGGAATCAAACCCAGGTCTCCCGTATGGATGGCAAGAATTCTACCACTTGAACCACCAATTTCTCAGCCCTTTTTTTTAGGGATTCTTATATACAAAGGGGCCCTGGTGGCGCAATGGTTAAGAGGTATGGCTGCTAACCACAAGGTTGGCAGTTCGAATCCACCATCTGCTCCTTGGAAACCCTCTGAGGCAGTCCTACTCTGTCCTATAGGGCCGCTATGAATCGACTCGATGGCAATGGGTTTGGTTTTGGGATTTAATATACAAAATAGACGAGGGGTTGAAAATGGCATTCGCTCTGGGAGACACTACTAAGTGAGAATCGCTGCCTGAAGAGCCGGACCTGTGGTTGTGGGTGAGCCCCTGAACGGCAGGAACCATGGCTTGTTTACCCTCGTGCCTCGGTTTTCCCCACTTGTTGCTGAGTGAATGCTTGTTAAATCGTATCACTGAGTTGAGGAGGCAAATGTCATTATGAGAACGGCACCTAACAACAACAACAAAGCCGACCTTTAGGAAAAGAACGACGCCAGAGAAGCATGTTTTCTACGTCGAGTGTAGCACGCCTCAGAGTTCTTTTTTTTTTCTTTAATTGTGCTTTAGGTGAACGTTTGCCGCTCAAGTTAATTTCTCAGACACAAATTTATGCACGTCTTGTTGTGTGACATTAATTGTAATCTCCGTAATATGACAGCACACTCCCCCTTTCTACCCTGAGTTTCTTGTGTCCATTCAACCAGTTCCTGTCCCTTCCTGCCTTTTCATCCTGCCTCCAGACAGAAGCCACCCATTCAGTCTCCCGTATCTGCTTGAACTAAGATGCACACTTAGAAGCACACTCAGAGTTCTTCACTGTGCTTCCAATCCCCCTTGTATAATTGATAATATTTTAAGGAAAACAAACAAACAAACATGGAATCATTTCATTTTCTTACCCTGGTTCTGTCACCTTCACTTTCTCCAACTCAGGTATGAAGTAAGTGTGAAGGTGTTACTAACCCATGTCCTGGGACTTAGGTTCTGATCTGTTGTTTCAGGTGGTGGCCATAGCACAGTGCATATGCTGACTGCTTCAGTTTATAAACTGGCTCTACACACAGCAGCTCATCTACCCCTCGCATCGATTATGTGATGTCGATACACCAGTTGCTGTCGAGTAAATTCCAACTCATGGTGCCCCCATGTGTGTTAAGAGTAGAACTGTGCTCCGTAGGGTTTTCACTGGCTGGTTTTTTGGAAGCAGACTGCCAGGCTTTTCTTGTTGAACGCATGTGGGGCCAGGCAGGTTAGACAAATGTGTGAAACAGTCTGGCAGCCAAGTCTAGAAGTGTTGTTGGGGAGGTGGAAAGCGTACGCTCTGTTTGAACGCATTCAAAGCTACCATTTTCAAAGCTTGGTGTACACCAGCCTTTGAGCCAGAGTCTTCCTGCAGGCTGCTGGTTTGTGACCTCTGATCCTGCCCTAGGTGACGGAGCCTGGAGAAGGACGAGGCAGCGTCTGAATGCCCCTCATTTGGCGCCTGGTCTATTGCTCACTTTCCTCCACCACCTTCCCAACACGTTCCCCTTGGGACTGATAATACTTTCGCTTCTTCTCAACTTAACATTGTTTCTAGATTTGTTTTTGTGTTTGTGATATATGCAAGTGGTACAAAACTCAAAAGGCACAAAGTACCCAGTGTGAAATAATTTTCCTTCCCTCCCCTGAGCCTCAGTCACCCATTACCTCTACTTGGAGGCAACCATTGTTGCCAGTGTTCCGTGCATTCTTCCATTTACTACAAAACATGTAGTCATTTTTGTTCACTCAAGTGCTATTTTTTGTTAACAATACATCTTGAAGAATGTTTCAGATTAGTGTTTACTCAGCAGCCTTATTCTTTTTGATGGCTGAATAGTATTCCATTTATGGATGTGCTGTCTTCTATTTAACTAGTCCCCTATCATTGGGTAATTGTTTCCCATTTTTTGCTCTAACAAATAGTGGTACATTGAAAATCAGTGGCACTTGTGTTTCAACAAACTAAACCAGTGGACAACTGACCATTACTTAGCCATGAAACGTGGTCAAGTAAACTGACGTACTCATGTTTTAGGTTCAAAATTGTGGCATAAATAGTACCAGGCTTTCAGAGGACACCCCTAGCCAGGGATGCTTTTTCTTAAACCTTCTGCCCATAACCAGATGGGAATCCCTGGATGATGCAGATAGTTAACATGCTCGTCTGCTAACTGAAAGATTGGATGTTCAAGTCCACCCAGAGGCACCTCAGAAGAAAGGCCTAGTGATCTACTTCCAAAAGATTACAGCCACTGAAAACTCTATGGAGCACAGTTCTACTCTGACACACACGGGGTCACCATGTGTTGGGGTTGGCTTCACGGCAAGTGGTAGTGGTATAACCAGATAGTTAAAAAAAAAAAAATGGAAAAGACATTAGTACTGTGTACAATACAAAATATTATGTACTATCTCTGATGCATTTCCTAAAAACTACATCGTAACAGTAATTCTCATAGATCCAATATCACTAGGCAATCAAACCATTCCAACTAAGGGAAATTTTCCACATAATGCATCAACTTTAGAATTGGAATTTGTCCTACTGAAATTATTTTGAATGGAAATCTTCCCTGCTTTATCAAATATAATCCTCTGAAGGTGAACCACCCTTATCTTGTATACTCAATGTCATGGCCCTGAGCATCCATTACTGCAGTGTGCTGATACTGAGGTACTGGGTATATCATGCCCTGAGTACCCCAATGCCACCAAAAATACTAGCAAAACAAACAAAAGAACCAAACTCATGGCCATCGAATTGATTTCAACTCATACAACCTCTAGGACAGAGTAGAACTGCCCCCACAGTTTTTCCAAGGCCATAATCTTTACAGAAGCAAACTGCCACATCTTTCTCCTGCTGAGCGCTAGGTGGATTCAAACCACAGACCTTTCAGTTAGCAGCTGAGCAAGCGCTCACCACTGCACCACCAGGGCTCCTTGAGAAATATTAAAGAGTCCCAGATTTCCTCCCGGAAACCTCCTATGGCTGAAGATTGATTGGTGTTCCTCCAGTGCCCCTAGCGTCCCGTTTTCACCCCTGTCTTATCACTTACCACACTGTCTTGAAACTGTATCTTTGCCTGTCTTCCCCCACCATATTGTAAGCTCTGTGAAGGCGAGGACGATGTTCTTGTCACTTTTGTGTACCCAGTTCCTAACAGTAGTGCTTTGCCTATAATAAACCAGACTACTCCAGGCCTTTCTTCTGAGGTGCCTCTGGGTGGACTTGAACCTCCAACCTTTTTGTTAGCAGCTGAGTGTGTTAACCATTTGCACCACCCAGAGGCTCCAGCCTACGACAGTCACCCCATAAATATTTGAGTGAATAAAAGAATGAAAGAGTGAATGAATAGATTCCCGTATTCTTTTTTTTTTTTTTTTTTTTTGAGTTCTTCTCTATGCTTTTTGTAGTTTTTATTTTTGTCTTCTTTTGCACCGTTGCTCTTTCTATATTCAGCATGATGGCTTTTGGCCACTGTCCCCTCCCATTCCTCTGTAGCCTGAGAAACCTGACTGACTGAGCATGTAAGATTGGGTTTAAAAACAAATTAGGAATGGTGGACTCTCCATGATTCAGGTTTATAGCTTGAGTGCATGATCTTTCTGACAGACGTTTTGGGAATTCAAAGACATATTTTGTTTCCCTCCTGGTTCTTGTGTTCTAAATCAGTCAGGCAACTGATTGCTGGGTAAAAGTATTATTGCTGTTTTCTAAGTCTACGGAAATTCATTAAGTGTCTAGATATGTGGCCCACCCAACACTAGGAAGTATGGGACTATCCATCACAGTGCTCAAACTGGGTAAGAGCTTTGTATGTATTTATTGATTGATAAAAGAAAGCACAGAGCCTGGTCCTGTCATCCTCAATAATAATCGCTGATGTATGGAAACCTTACTCAGCACCAGCCCTTCACTCAGAGATCTTGTTTAATCTTCACAAAAATTCAATGAAGTAGGCACTATCATTATCTCCATTTTATACAAGAGGAAGATAAGGCTGAGAGAGATTAAGAGAACTTTCCAAGGTGATTTTAAGTTCAGAGCTTGGCTAGTGCCCAGATCTGTCTGATTTTAGAGACTACAATCCTAACTGCTCTGCTCCGCTTACCCAAGAAGCTTTCAGCTCATCAGAGAAGCAAGACTGAAAATAGAGGAAACACTCTTTACTAGTTAAGCTAAACTATTGTTTGGTTTTAAGAAGACTTCAGGGGATATTTTTAGTTTAAGGTTTAAAGATTATCTCAGGGCAATAGTTTTAGGGGTTCATCCAGCCTCCATGGCTGTAGAAAGTCTAGAGTCCATGAGATTTTTGAAATTCTGTTCTACATTTTCCCCCTTTTGATGAGGATTCTTCTATAGACTCTTTAATCAAATGTTCACTCATGGTAGCCAGACACCATCCAGTTCTTCTGGTCTCATGGCAAATGAGGCAGTTGTTCACGGAGGCAATTAGCCACACTTTTCATTTCCTCCTCCTACTCCTGACTCTCCTTCTTCCTCTGTTCCTCAAGCAAATAGAGACCAATTTTTGTGCCTTGGATGGTCGCTTGCAAGCTTTAAACCAAAAATATCCCCTGAATTCTTCTTAAAACTGAAAAATAGTTTAGCTTAACTAGTACAGAATATTCTGCCCTGAGCATTATGCTCTTTTAAGATCTATATGGGATCAAATTGAAAATACCAACTCAAAAGATTAGATAGGAACCTTAGGAGGCAGTGAGTTTTTGTTAATGGGAGAGGAACACTCAGAAATGGAGGGTGAGAATGGTTGTGCAGCTCAAAGGATGAAATCAATGTCACTGAATCGTACATGTAGAAACTGTTGAATTTGGTGTATTTTTGCTGTGTATATTCTCAATGACAACAAAATAAAATAAATTATTAAAAAAATAGATGAAACAATGACAATGAAGCCTTCTTTTTTTTAGCATTATTACTATTTTTTATTGTACTTTAGATAAAGGTTTACAGAACAAATAGATTCTCTTTAAACAGTACACATATAGTTTTATGACAATGGTTACAACCCCACGTCATGTCAACACTGTCCCTTCTCAACCTTGGGTTCCCTATCACCAGCTTTCCTGTCCCCTTCTGTCTTCTAGTCCTTGTCTCTGGACTGTTGTGTCCCATTAGTCTAGTTTTGTTTTATGGGGCTGTCTAATCTTTGGCTGAACGGTGAACCTCGGGAGTGACTTCATTACTGAGCTAAAAGAGTGTCCGGGGGGCCATACTCTCAGGGTTTCTCCAGTCTCTGTCAGGCCAGTAAGTCTGGTCTTTTTTTGTGAGTTAGAATTTTGTTCTACATTGTTCTCCAGCTCTGTCCTGGACCCTCTATTGTGATCCCTGTCAGAGCAGTCAGTGGTGGTAGCCAGGCACCACCTAGCTGTACTGGACTCAGTCTGGTGAAGGCCATGGTAGCTGTGGTCCATTAGCCCTTTGGACTAATCTTTTCCTTGTATCTTATTTTCCAGTGAAAACTTCTTGAAACACTTTTGTGCCTGACCTGTCCCTAACTACCTCTCCTACACATCTGCCACTTCTCTTCCTCGTGCAATCTGCTCTCCAGCGACTGGGTTCCTTGCTGTGCCTGCAGCGTGCCAAGCACCTTCCTGACATAGGGCCTTTGTACATGTGATTTCCAGTGCCAGAAACACATTTCCCCCAGATATGTGCATGGCTTACTTCCTCAATTCCTTCAGTTCTGGGCTTAAATGTTACTTCCTCAGAGAGGCTTTTTCTGACCATCTTATCTAAAATAATAGCCTCTACCACTATCTTCATTTTACCTAACATGATATAATTATACTTTATCTATTTTTTCTTTTATTGTCTCTCTCTTCCACTAGAGTGTCACCTCCAGAAAGCCAAGGGCTTTTGTGTGTCCCCAGCACCTAGAACAGTACCTGACACACAGTAGCACTCAATGTATATCTGTGGAAATAAACGAATTACTTTATTACTTGTCAGTGTTCTTTAGAATGATTGACATATATTGAGTAGTAATTCTGTGCCAGGCATTTTGCCAAGTGTTTTACATTCTAGTATCTGTTTTCTACATATTTCGTATCTGTATTATTTTGTTGCTCTCTATGAGACAGGTATATTATTTTATTCTCCTTTAACAGTCACAGACAAGGAGAGTGAAGTTCAGAGAGGTGGAGTAACTTGCCCCTGGACAGTCAGTGGCTGAGCTGGGATGGGGGCCACATGGTTGATGTGAAGTCTGTGCTCTTTCCACCATGAATTGTGTCCTGGGACTTCATTCTTCCTGTGCCTATTTTTCTTGCAGAACTATAGTCTAGAACCTCAAAGCTTTTAGTACGAAGTAATTCCTCTTCCATTTTGCACTGATGGTATTTCAACAAGGTCTAACAAGATAAAGAGGAAATGGGAACAAGGGGCTTCTCAAGCTCAGGTGGAACACCCACAGCAGGGTCTCACAGGGGTCAGGACCTGGGACAGCTGCCTTCCCAGGACAGGAAATCTAATGTGATGTGGTCATTCAATCAGTTGAGGTCATGCTAGTGTAAGGTGAATCCTAAACCTAATCACTTGTCAGTTATAAAAAGACCAGAATAGACACAGAGACACATACACACAAAGGGGAAGACAAGACATGAGAGGACCCATCTACAAGCAAAGGAGCGCCAATGATTGCCGGCAGACATCAGAACTGGGACAGGGGCTTACGGAAGGAATTGACAGAGCCAAGACCCTGACTTGGACCTTTCACCTTCAGAACTGTGAGAAAATAAATTTCTATTCTTTAAAGCCACCTGTTTGTGCTATTTCTTCTATGACAGCACTAACTAACTAAGACACCCCCTCAGAGATTTGTGGTGAGAAATGAACAAGATGGTATGATGTAAGATGCTTCACACAGGGCCTGGCACATAGGCAATGCTCTAAAATGGTTAGCCATGGTGTGCGAAGCCCTTGCTAAGCGGTGGGAATGTAAAGACACATGAGACACAGCCCTTTGCCTCAGGAGCTTACAGATATAATGGGGGAGAGATAGATGACTTCACTGTTTAGATTTTCCCAATTCCAGTTTGGGACTAGAGTATAACCTGAACCCTCCCCACTTTCCCACCCTTCCGTCTTTTCAACCCCCAAGTCAGTTCCTTCTAGTCCCAGCCGGGCAGACTACAAACCCTCATTTTTGGGGTCACGGCCTTCATTGTCACCCCTGCCCTGTTTTTATCCTCCCAGATGCTGGAATCCCTGCTCCGTAAAGGTGATATGTGCTCTGTTGTGAGGATATGATTTCAAGTCCCCCAAATTCCATCACCCACGTGTCTGTCATTTTGTTGTACTGTGAGGGTTTGCTTGTTGCTGTGATGCTGGAAGCTATGCCACCAGTATTCAAATACCAGCAGGGTCACCCATGGTGGACAGGTTTCAGCTGAGCTTCAAGACTAAGACAGACTAGGAAGAAGGACATGGCAATCTACTTATGAAAGAAATTAGCCAGTGAACACCTATGAATAGCAGCAGAACATTGTCTGATATAGTGCCAGAAGACGAGCCCCTCAGGTTGGAAGGCACTCAAAAGACGAGTGGGGAAGAGCTGCCTCCACAAAGTAGAGTCGACCTTAATGATGTGGATGGAGTCAAGCTTTCAGGGCCTTCATCTGCTGATGTGGCACTATTCAAAATGAGAAGAAACACCTGCAAGCATCCATTAATAATCAGAACGTGGAATGGACGACGTATGAATCTAGGAAAATTGAAAACTGTTAAAAATGAAATAGAGCCATAAACATTAATATTTTAGGCATTAGTGACCTGAAAAGGACTAGTATTGGCCATTTTGAATTAGACAATCGTATGGTCTGCTATGCCATGAATGACAAATTGAAGAGGAATGGCATCGCATTCATCGTTAAAAAGAACATTTCAAGATCTACCCTGAAGTACGATGCTGTCAGTGATAGGATAATATCCATGTAAAAGGAAGACCAGTTAATTCAAATTTATGCACCAACCGCTAAGGCCAAAGATGAAGAACTTCATCATTTTTACTAGCTTCTGCAGTCTGAAATTGGTCAAAGATGCAATCAAGATGCATTGATAGTTACTGGTAATTGGAATCCCAAAGCTGGAGTCAAAGAAGAAGCATTGGTAATTGGAAAATACAGCCTTGGTGATAGAAATGACCTGGAGATTGCATGACAGAATTTTGCAAGACGAACATTGCAAATACCTTTTTTCAACAACATAAACGATGACTGTACACGTGGACCTCATCAGATGAAATACACAGGAATCAAATCCACTACATCTGTGAAAAGAGACAATAGAAAAGCTCAATATCATCGGTCAGAACAAGGCCAGAGGCCGACTGTGGAACAGACCATCAATTGCTCATATGCAAGTTCAAGCTGAAGTAAATTAGAACAAGTCGATGAGAGCCAAAGTACGAACTTGAGTATATCCCACCTGAATTTAGAGATCATCTCAACAATAGATATGATACCTTGAACCCTAATGACTGAAGACCAGATGAGTTGTGGAATGACATCAAGTACATCATACATGAAGAAAGCAGAAGGTCATTAAAAAGACAGGAAAGAAAGAAAAGACCAAAATGGATGTCAGAAGAGACTCTGAAACTTGCTCTTGAATGTTGAGTAGCTAAAGAGAAAGGAAGACCTGATGAAGTAAAAGAGCGAACAGAAGAAGATTTCAAAGGGTGGCTTGAGAAGACAAATGTGCAAAGACCTGGAGATAGAAACCAAAAGGGAAGAACAAGGTAAGCCTTTGTCAAGCTGAAAGAACTGAAGAAAACTTTCAAGCCTTGAGTTGCAATATTGAAGGATTCTAGGGGGAAAATACTAAATAATGCGGGAAGCATCAACATACAATGAAGGAAAACAAACAGTCACTGTACCAAAAAGAATTGGTCAACATTCAATCATTTCAGGAGGTAGCATATGATCAAGGACCAATGGTACTGAAGGAAGAGGTCCAAGCTACACTGAAAGCATTGGCGAAAAACAAGGCTCCAGGAATTGAGAGAATACCAACTGAGATGTTTCAACAAACAGATGCAGCGCTGGAAGTGCTTACTCGTCTATGCCAAGAAATTTGGAAGACAGCTACCTGGCCAACTGACTGGAAGAGATCCATATTTGTACCCATTCCAAAGAAAGGTGATGTCACAGAATGTGGAAATTATCGAACAATATTGTTGATCTCATATGCAAGTAAAATTTTGCTGATGATCATTCAAAAGTGGTTGCAGCAGCACATTGACAAGGAACTGCCAGAAATTCAAGCTGGATTCAGAAAAGGACATGAAACAACAGATATCATTGCTGATGTCAGATGGATCCTGGCTGAAAGCAGAGAATACTAGAAAGATGTTTACCTATGTTTTATTGACAATGAAAAGGTATTCGACTGTGTGGATCATAAATTATGGATAACATTGTGAAGACTGGGAATTCCAGAACACTTCATTGTGCTCATGAGGAATCTGCACTTAGACCAAGAGGCAGTCATTCAAACAGAGCAAAAGGATACTGCAAGGTTTAAAGTCAGGAAAGATGTGCATCAGGGTTGTATCCTTTCACCATACTTATTCAGTCTGTATGCTGAGCAAATAATTTGAGAAGCTGGACTATATGAAGAAGAACGAGGCATTTCAGAACTGGAGAAAGACTCGTTAACAACCTGCAATGTGCAGATGACACAGCCTTGCTTGCTGAAAGTGAAGAGGACTTGAAGCACTTAGTGTGGAAGGTCAAAGACTACAGCCTTCAGTATGGATTACACCTCAACATAAGGAAAACAAAAATCCTCACAACTGGACCAATAAGTAACATTATGATAAAAAGAGAAAAGATTGAAGTTGTCAAGGATTTCATTTTACTTGGATCCACGATCTACACCCATGGAAGCAGCAGTCAGGAAATCAAATGACTGCTGCAAAAGATCTCTTTAAAGTGTTAAAAAGCAAAGATGTCACTTTAAGGACTAAGGTGCGCCTGCCCCAAGTCATGGTGTTTTGAATCACTTCATATGCATGTGAAAGCTGGACGAGGAATACGGAAGACCAAAGAAGAATAGATGCCTTTGAATTATGGTGTTGGCAAAGAATATTGGATATATCATGGACTGCCAGAAGAACAAACAAATCTGTCTTTGAAGAAGCACAGGCAGAATGCTCATTAGAAGCGAGAACGGTGAGACTTTGTGTTACATACTTTGGACATGTTCTCAGGAGGGATCAATCCCTGGAGAGGGACATCATGCTTGGTAGATGAGAAGGCCGGTGAAAAAGAGGAAGACCTCGACCAGATGGATTGCACAGGGGCTGCAACAATGGACTCAGGCATAACAACAATTGTGAGGATGACACAGGACCGAGCAGTGTTTCGTTCTGTTGTACATAGGGTTGCTATGAGTTGGAACCAACTCCATGGCACCTAACAACAACAAATTCCATTGGGTCTAGTGGGAAGACACAGTTACTGTAGAATGTTCTTTATATCTGCCTCACTGACCTGGTGTATTGGTTTCCCAGGACTGCTGTAACAAAATACCAGGAACTGGGCGCTTATAAGAATAGAAATGCATTGTCTCACAGTTCCGGGGGCTGGGAATCTGAGCTCAGGGTGGTGGCCATGTCGGTTCCTTCTGAGACTCTGAGGGAGGATCTGTTCCATGCCTCTCTCCCAGCTGCTGATAGCTCCAGCTTTCTTGGCTTTCACTTGCATTGTTACATGGTGTTCTTCCTCTGTGTCCCTGTCTCTGCGTATCTCCTCCACCAAACCAAAAAACCAAACCCACTGCCGTCGAGTCAATTCCGACTCACAGTGACCCTACGGGACAGAGCAGAACTGCCCCATAAGGTTTCCAAGGCTGTACATCTTTTCGGAAGCTGACTGCCACATCTTTTCTCCCGCTCCTCTCCACTAGTCATGCAGAATTTAGGGCCCACCCTACTCCAGTATGACCTCATGTCAATCTACCTGATAACATCTCCAAAGATGCTGTTTCCAAACAGGGTCACATGTACGGGTGTAGGGGTTAGGACTTTAGCATATCTTTTTAGGGGAATACCATTCAGTCCATAACAACCTGAGATTCCACGATTCATCTGTGGTAGCATCTACTAGTTGACAACATCATGAAAAACATCATGTACTTATTGGCATTCCATAGGCGCCTTGGTGACCATACTAAGCCGATGCAAGGGTCTTACGTGTCATGAATTCGAATATCATTATTCAAATTACTCTGGTAGATGTGGGAGATAAAAGGAAATGTTTTATTTTGTGTTCATTAAGCACTAGAGGGGATGCTTCCCCTGGCTGCCAACTCATTTTGCCTGTTATGTTTAACGGGAGTTAAATTCCAACATCATATCAAGGCGAGAGATATCCCTCAAGTATTTGGAAACTCCTTCCTCCAAATTGCAGATCAAAGCTAGCTTATGAACTTCTATCCTATCTTGCTAATGGATGAGACTCACTGTATTCTTTGATTTTTTTTTTTCCTCCCAACACTAATTTCCCCTATGTATGGATGATTACAGATATTTTGAAAGCGGGAGAGATTGTGAGGTCTACCAGAAGCATCCACTATAATGGGTTTCCCTGCCCAGGAGAGAAACTAGCATTGAGCAAAAGTCTGTTCCGGGGCTCTGCTCATGTTCTTTCACTTATGCATCACAAAAACCCAATGATAAGCCTCTGTCTGATATATGAGGGAACTGAGACCTGGGTGGCTAAGTAATAAACCAAAAACCTAACCCGTTGCCATCGAGTCGATTTCGACTCACAGCAACCCTATGAAACCAAAAACCCATCGCAGTGGAGTTCATTCTGACTCATAGCGACCCTATAGGACAGAATAGAACTGCCCTATACAGCTTCCAAGGAGTAGCTGGTGGATTTGAACTGCCAACATTTTGGTTAGCAGCCAAGCTCTTAACCACTGAGCTGGAGGTGGTAAAACTGCCCAAATAATCTCACATAGCCAGTTCCTCGTTGAAGCTGGCATGAACTACAGGCATCATGAAACAAGCTGTAGTCTTTATGGAAGCAGACTGCCACATCTTTGTCCCATAGAGCAGCTGGTGGGTTCGAACCACCGACCTTTCCGTTAGCAGCCAGGTGCTTAACCACTGCGCCACCAGGGCTCCTTTGAGTGGTTAAGTAGCCAACCCAAAATCACACAGTTCATAGAGAACAGACAATAAGCCCAGGGCTGTCTAGTTTAAACACACTTCCTGAACCACTGTCCTGGGGTACCTCCCTGGGGTCTGTCAGGCACCTAAAACCAGTTGCCGTAAAGTCGACTCCGACTCACAGAGACCCCGTGCGTGTCAGAGTAGAACTGTGCTCCATTGGGTTTTCAATGGTTGTGACCTTTTGAAAGTAGATCACCAGGCCTTTCTTCCAAGGCTCCTCTGGGTGGACTCGAACCTCCAATCTTTCAGTTAGCAACCGAGCACATTAACGGTTTGTACCACCCAGGGATTCCATCAGATATCTACTCTATGATAAATATTATACACAGCGCTGGGGGTGGGCATACAAGAAGAGGGAAAACTGAGCTGACAAAATTGCCAGAGAGAAGTGACTGACTCCCGTGAACCAAACCAAGCCGTCTGGGGACGTGTCCTTCTTCCCTTCCACAAACCCGCTGAGGAGGAAATGAAGTGATCTAGCTAGAAAGGGTTCCTTTACATGACTTAGGGGAGGGAAGGGGTGCGTTGAAAGACCAGAGAGTGTGGACAAGGAAGAGCGAGAAGCTGCGCTGTGGCCTCATCAAGCCTGCAGTATGGGTGGTCCTGCCTTGTGTCCACCGCCTCACTGTAGTGGAGACGTCTAGAGACTTCCAGAAGGAGAGAAATCCCTGAAAGCTCAGCCCCAAGCAGGCTTTAGCAATATTCGAGGCAAAATGTCTTTGCTGCAGTGTAGAGCCTGTTGACACTGAAGAAGGAGGAGAAAATTAATTCCTGCCCTTGTTTCATCTCTGCTTTTGGACTCAACATGGAACACGGCTCAGCTCTGCAATCTTTTCTCCTAGGTCCCGTGTTCTGCGTCTGGGTAATATTTGTGCTGTGCTCCTCTGTGCTCTCTTTGGCTTGGCTCTGTTGGAGTGAGATGTGGGGCCTGGGAGAGAATGGAAATGGGTCTGCTAAGCAACACTTGCAGGGCCAGATGACTCTGTGGAGACCCTGCGTGGAAGACTGAGCTCAGCGCTGAGCACCTACTTACCACCAGGTACAGACAAGTGGGGCGGGGGCTAGGGGAAGGCAGCAAGGATGATGGAGGAGGACGACTTGATTTATGATGGAAGATTAAAAGAGCTGAATAGGTAGAGCCGGATTAAATGATGATTGGGGGAACTTGGAGATCGTTGACTTACGACTGAAGGTTGTAAACAGCAAAGCAAGAATGATTTTGGTTAGACTGAAGAAATATAACAGGAGTAATTAAAAGAAATATATAATAATAATGGACTGTAGTGTTATACCTATTCCCACCCTAGAAACCTCAAACCATTATATAGCTCAGCATAATACGCAGGCTACAGCGGGAAGTGTTTAGACCATAAAAGTGGCTTGTAATTTAGCTAAAGCCTTTGCAAAAAAAATAATATTTAGCGAGAAGGTAAGGGGTACTTGGTGTGTAACGTGTAGGGCCTTTGCTTTGTTTGGTTCCTGTTCCCTCACAGGCGTGGTGTAGGTGGAGAATAGTGGTGCTTTGGATAAATAAAACCACTTTCAAAGTTTTCTGCTGCCATTTTTAGGGCATGCACAATTAATCCCCATTTTATAGAAAAAAAGTAGAATGATCTTCACACTTGGAGAAATATGGGTTTCAGAAGACAGCTGAAGGCCGCCACAGGTCAGCTATTTACACAGTCTCAGGTGGCCAGCTCCTCATCGAAGTCAGTGTGAACTTCAGTGAGACCTCCTTGTCTTTCTTCTGCTCCTGTCCAAGCCCTGACATGGGGGGAGGGGGGTAGGTCAGGTCTCCCCGTCTACTACTACTCTTCTGTCAGTTTCTCATACTGTGGTGACTTGCGTGTTGCTGTGATGCTGGAAGCTGTGCCACTGGTATTTCAAATACCAGCAGGGTCAGCCATGGTGGACAGGTTTCAGAGGAACAGCCAGACTAAAAGAGAATAGGAAGAAAATACCTGGTGATCTATTTCCAAAAATCAGACAATGAAAACCCTACAGAGGACAGCAGAATATTGTGATCCAAGTGCTAGAAGATGAGCCTCCTAGGTTGAAAGGCACTCAGAATACACAGTGGCCACAAAATGGACTCAAACATGCCAACAATTGTGAAGACGGTGCAGTACTGGGCAATGTTTCATTCTGCCATTTGTGGGGTCACCATGAGTCAGAGCTCACTCAACAGCAACTAACAACAACCTCCTCTCTGAACCTCATTTCTCACCCTCTACTTGAGGAGGCAAATCTTTGTCCATTTTCTGATGGTGATATTGAGCGATGGGGCAGAGTTCGCACTTTGCACTTCCCTCTGCTTGGACTATCGCTTCCTCAAACATCCAGAGTACTCGCTTCCTCGCTTTATTCTGATTTCTGCTCCAACATCAACTCATTAGAGAGACTTTACCTGGCCACCCTACCAAAAATAGCAGCCCTGCCTGCTTCACTCTCTAGCCCTTCATCCTTCTTTATTGTTGGGTTTTTTTTTTTTTTAGGTGAAGTTTACATAACATAAAATTATTTTAGGATGTGCAGAAATTGGAACCCTTATCCATTGCTGGTGGGAA
The DNA here is from genome assembly GCF_000243295.1 of Trichechus manatus latirostris. NCBI lineage: Eukaryota > Metazoa > Chordata > Mammalia > Sirenia > Trichechidae > Trichechus > Trichechus manatus. Next base: position 8,936,016 of record NW_004444033.1, read on the forward strand.
TGCAAAATGGTACAGCTGTTGTAGAAAACAGTGAGGTGGTTCCTCAAAAAACTAAAAATAGAACTACAATATGACCCAGCAATTCTACTCCTAGGTGTATACCCAAAAGAATTGAAAGCAGAAACTCAGATACTTGTATACCAATGTTCACTGCAGCATTGTTCATAATAGCCAAAGGTAGAAACCACCTCAATGCCCATCAACATATAAGTGGATAAACAAAATGTGGTACACGCATACAATGGAATACTACTCATCCAGTAAGAGAAATGAAGTCTTGATACATGCTACAATATGGATGGAGCTGGAAGACATTAGGCTGAGTGAAATAAGTCAATCACAAAAAGACATACTGTACGACCTAACTTACATAAAAAGATGAGAACAGGCAGATATAGACAGCCCAAAGTTTATTAGTGGTTACCAGAGGTGGACAGAAGGAGAAAGGGGGGTTATTGCTTATGGAGCACTGAGTTTTGTTTTACGGTGATGGAAAAATCACGTTAAATAAGAGTAGAGCTGCACAGCCAATTAATGTAATTGCTGTCAATAAGTTGTACACTTATAAAAAGTTGAATTGGCAAAAGTTGTGTGATAGATATATTTACAATGACAAAAAAGAGTAGCTGCTGAGGCTGCTTATGTACAAACACTTTATAAGATTTGGTTTCTTGGTTTGGAGGCTTAGGGTCATGGTTTCATGGGACATCCCAGTTAATTGGCCTAATACCGTGTTTATTGCCTCTGTTCTATTTCCTAATGCATGGTGCCTGAGGTCTTAAAAGCTTGCAAGTGGCCATCCAAGGTACAACAATTGATGTCTATATTTGCCTGGAGCAACAGAGGAAGAAGGAGAGTCAGGAATAAGAGGAGGAAATGGAATGTGTGGCTAATTGCCTCCATGAATAACTGCGCCCTTTGCCATGACCCAGGAAGAACTGAATGGTGCCTGCCTACCATTGCTGAACATTTTGATCAAAGATTCTACAGAAGAATCTTGATCAAAAGGGGGAAAATGCAGAACAGAATTTCAAATTATCATGGATTCCAGACTGGATGGATGAACCCCTAAAACTACTGCCCTGAGAATCTTTAAACTTTAGACCAAAAATATCCCCTGAAGACTTCTTAAACCCAAACTACAGTTTAGCTTAACTAGTAAAGAATGTCTGCCTTGAACATTGTACTGTTTTAAGATCTATCTATAGGGGATCATCTTGACAACAGCAACTCAAAAGATTAGATAGAAACCTTAGTGGGGAGTAAATTTAGGTTGAAGGGGGAGGAACAACTCAGAAAAGGAGGCTGAGAATGGTTTCACAACTTGAAGAATGTGATCAATATCACTGAATTGTACATGTAGAAACTGTTGAATTGGTGTATGTTCTGCTGTGTATACTGTCACAAACAACAACAAAACTAAAATAAATTTTTTAAACTATCATAAAGTGTATACTTCAGTGGCATCTAATACACTCACAGTGTTGTCAAACCATCACTTCTGTCTAATTCCAAAACAATTTTCATCACCTCCAAACTTCTTTTATTTTTTACGGGTACTTATCAATATCTGAAATGATTTATGTTATACTATTATATTACTGTTTCTTTCTATCAACTCGTTAGAGAGACTTTACCTGGCCACCCTACCTAAAATAGCAGCCCTAGACTATAAGCTCCTTAAGGACAGAGACTTTATCTATTCTGTTCACTGCTCCAACACTAGTACCTACATCAATTCCTGAGCATTTATATACTCAATAAATACCAGCTAAGTGAATACACCACCACCTGGCTGTCAGTTTGTCATACTGTGGTGGCTTGCATGTTGCTGTGATGCTGGAAGCTATGCCACTGGTATTTCAAATACCAACAGAGCTTCCAGACTAAGACAGACTGGGAAGAAAGTCCTGGCAATCTACTTCTGAAAATTAGTCAATGAAAACCCTAGGGATCCCAACAGAATATTATCTGACTCACTCGCTTTGGACTCATCATCAGAAGGGATCAATAGCTGGAGAAGGACATCATGTTTGGTGAAGGAGAGGGCCAGCCAGGGTGAGGGAGACCCTCAATGAGATAGTTTGGCACAATAGCCGCAATGATGGGCTCAAACATGCTTGTGATTGTGAGGATGATGCAGGACTGGGAAATGCTTCGTTCTGTTGTACATAAGGTTGCCATGAGTCGACTTGACAGAACCTATTTACCTGTATCTGTCCATCCATCCATCCGTCTATCTATCTGTCCGTCTACCTACCTACCTACCTACCTACCTACCTACCTACCTATCTACCGATCTATCTATCTATCTATCTATCTGTCTACCTATCTATCTATCTACCTACCTACCTATCTGTGTGAATATATGTGATGTACCCTGGGTTTCTCAGAATAAAGAAACCCTAGAAATTACCCGTGCAGTTTTATGTCCACAACCTGCTTTTAATCTATTAAAATCACCACTTTTCAATAGTCCCGTGGACATACTAGTACTCTGCTATCCAATGTACAGGCGGGAAAACTGAGGCACAAAATTACAGGAGCCAGATTAATGTCCCAAGTTTTGATATCTTTTTTGAGTCTGTGAGCATCTCCTGCCAGTGTCCAAGTTTTATGTTTATAAACTTCTTGCTTCTCACGTTGTATAAACTTGTAGAAAGTCATAAAGGGATTATAAAGAAACCCTTCATGCAGAATTGGATAAGTAATGATCTCATTATAGGAAAATCTATAAATCTGGGCCAACTCCCCTCTGCCTAATTATACAAGTAGCTGAAGGCTCTGGCACTGGATATTTGCACAATATAGACTTCAACGGGCTGTGGGCGTCCCTGTTCCAAGTAGCTGGGAGATTGGAAAAGGCACTTAGCTGCTGTGCTTTATCTCCCCTCCATCTGGTTAAGATTCTTAATGGCCGTAAATGTGGCTGGTAATGTGTTTTCCCACCTAAGTTTGCAAAGATTGTCCTCAACTTGCAAGTTGCTGATGCATCAAGAGGACTGAGAAGCTTTCCCCCTTGAGTGCCATTATCGGCAGGTGTCAGCATCATTTTTGTCTTTGTCATTAATACTGAGGCAGTGATACGCCAGAGAGCAGTATGGGGACCTGGAGGAGGCAGACCCAGCCTTTGGCCAGAGAAACTTGAAAAAGAGTTTTAATAGGTGCGTTGGGAAGCCCAACCCCAAGTAACAACTGTTCTGCGGCTTAGGGAAGGAGGCCATTTCTGCAGTTCATCTGTGGGAGCCTCCGAAAGCCACCTTTGTCCATAGTTGTCGTTAGCTGCCATCGGGTCAATTCCGACTCACAGCAACCCCAGGTGTGCAGAGGAGAACTGCTCCCCAGGGTTTTCAAGGCTGTGACCTTTTGGAAGGAGGTCACCAGGCCTGTCTTCTGGTGGTGCCCCTGGGTGGGTTCAAACTGTCAACATTTTGACTAGTAGTCAAGCACTTAACTGTTTGCACCACCCAGGGACTCCTTTTGATACTTCTTGTTGTTGGTAGGTGCTGTTGAGTCGCTTCTGATTCATAGCAACCCTGTGTACAACAGAACGAAACACTGCCAGGTCCTGCACCATCTTTACAATTGTTGTTATGCTTGAGCCCATTGCTGCAGCCACTGTGTCAATCCATCTCCCTGAGGATCTGCCTCTTTCTCGCTTACTCTCTACTTTACCAAGCATGATGTCCTTCTCCAGGGACTGGTCCCTACTGATAACATGTCCAAAATATGTGAGACGTAGTCTCGCCACCCTTGTTTCTAATGAGCGTTCTGGCTGTACTTCTTCCAAGACAGATTTGTTCATTCTTCTGGCAGTCCATGGTATATTCAGTATCCTTTGCCAACACCACAATTTAAAGGTGTCAATTCTTCTTTAGTCTTCCGTATTCATTATCCAGATTTCACATGCATTTGAGATGATTGAAAACACCATGGCTTGGGTCAGGCGCACCTTAGTCCTCCATGTGACATCTTTGCTTTTTAACACTTGAAAAAGTTCTTTTGCAGCAGATTTTCCCAATGTAATACACCGTTTGATTACTTGACTGCTGCTTCCATGGGCTTTGCTTGTGGATCCAAGTAAAATGAAATGCTTGACAATGTCAATTTTTTCTCTGTTTATCATGATGTTGCTTTTTGGTCCAGTTGTGAGAATTTTTGTTTTCTTTATATTGAGGTGTAATCCATACTGAAGGCCGTGGTCTTTGATCTTCATCAGTAAGTGCTTCAAGTCCTCTTTGCTTTCAGCAAGCAAGGTTGTGTCACCAGCGTATCACAGGTTCTTAATGAGTCATCCTCCAATCTTGATGCCGAGTTCTTTTTCATATAGACCAGTTTCTCGAATCATTTGCTCAGCATGCACATTGATTAAGTATGGTGAAAGGATACAATCCTGATGCACACCTTCCCTGTTTTTAAACCACTCTGTATCCACTTGTTCTGTTCCGACGACTGCCTCCTGGTCTAAGTACAGGTTTTGGATGAACACAGTTAAGTGTTCTGGAATTCCCACTCTTTGCAATGTTATCCATAATTTGTGGTTATGATCCACACAGTCAAATGCCTTTGCATAGTCAATAAAACACAGGTAAACATCTTTCTCTGCTTTCAGCCAAGACCCATCTGACATCAGCAGTGATAGTCCTTATTCCACATCCTCTTCTAAATCTGACTTGAATTTCTGGCAGTTCCCTGTGGATGTACTGCTGTAACTGTTTTTGAATTATCGTCAACAAAATTTTACTTACATGTGATATTAATGATATTGTTTGATAATTTCTGCATCCTGTTGGATCACCTTTCTTTAGAATGGGCACAAATATGGATCTCTTCCAGTTGGTTGGCCAAGCAACTGTCTTCCAAATTTCTTGGCATAGATGAGTGAGGGCTTCCAGCATTGCATCCATTTGTCGAAACATCTTATTGGTATTTGTTCAGTTCCTGGAGCCTTGTTTTTAGACAATGCCTCCAGTGCAGCTTGGACTTCTTCCTTCAATACCATTGGTTCTTGATCATATGCTACCTCCTAACATGGTTGAATGTCGACCAATTTTTTTTAGGACAGTGACTCTGTATTCCTTTCATTATCTTTTAATGCTTCCTGTGTCCTTCCATAATTTACCCATAGAATATTCAATATTGCAACTTGAGGCTTGAATTTTTTCTTCAGTTTTTTCAGCTTGAGAAATGCTGAGTGTGTTCTTCCCTTTTGGTTTTCTAACTCCAGGTCTTTGCACATGTTGTAATACTTTACTTTATCTTCTCAAGCTGCCCTTTGAAATATTCTGTTCAGCTCTTTTACTTCATCAGTTCTTCCTTTCTCTTTGGCTACTCTACGTTCAAGAGCAAGTTTCAGAGTCTCTTCTGCATCCATTTTGGTCTTTTCTTTCTTTCCTGTCTTTTTAATAACCTTTTGCTTTCTTCATGTATGATGTCCTTGATGTCATTCCACAACTCATCTGGTCTTCGGTCATTAGTGTTCAATGCATCAAATCTATTGTTGAGATGATCTCTAAGTTCAGGTGGGATATACTCAAGGTGGTACTTTGGCTCTCATGGACTTGTTTTAATTTTCTTCAGCTTCAACTTGAACTTGCATATGAGCAATTGATGGTCTGTTCCAAACTTGGCCCCTGTCCTTGTTCTGACTGATGATACTGAGCTTCTCCATCATGTCTTTCCACAGATGTAATCGATTTGATTCCTGTGTCTTCCATCTGGTGAGTATAGTCACTGTTTACGTTGTTGAAAAAAAGTATTCCCTTTTTGTCTTGCAAAATTCTATCTGCAATGTCTGGAATTGTTTTCTATCACCAAGGCCCTATTTTCCAACTACCAATCCTTCTTCTTCATTTCCAACTTTCACATTCTAATCACCAGTAATTATAAATGCATCTTGATTGCATGTTTGATCAATTTCAAGCGCAGAAGTTGGTAAAAAGCTTTCATTTCTTCTTCTTTGGCCTTAGTGGTTGGTGTGTAAATTTGCCTAATAGTCCTATTAACTGATCTTCCTTGTAGGTGTTTGGATATTATCCTATTACTGACAGCATTGTACTTCAGGATAGATCTTGAAATGTTCTTTTTGACAAAGAATGTCATGCCATTCCTCTTCAATTTGTCATTCCTGGCATAATAGACCACATGATTGCCCAATTAAAAATGGCCAATACCAGTCCATTTCAGCTCACTAATGCATAGGATATCTGTCTTCAAGCGTTCCATTTCATTTTTGTCAACTTCCAATTTTCCTACATTCATACTTCATACATTCCATGTTCCTATTATTGGTGGATGTTTGCAGCTGTTTCTTCTCACTTTGAGCTGTGCCACATCAGCAAATGAAGGTCCCGAAAGCTTGACTCCAACCATGTTATTAAGGTTGACTTTACTTCAAGGAGGTAGCTCTTCCCCAGTCGTCTTTTGAGTGCCTTCCAACCTGAGGGGCTCATCTTCCGGCACTATATCAGACAATGTTCCACTGCTATTCATAAGGTTCTCACTGCCCAATTTTTTCAGAAGTAGACTGCCAGATCCTTCTTCCTAGTCTGTCTTAGTCTGGAAGCTCCGCTGAAACCTGTCCACCAAGGGTGACCCTTCTGGCATTTGAAATATCGGTGGCATAGCTTTGAGCATCACAGCAAAATGCAAGCCACCACAGTACTACAAATTGACAAATGATGGCCTTTTGTCGCTAGCAGGAGTTATAAAAAAAAAAAACCATTGTCATCAAGTTGGTTCTGACTCACGCGATCCCATACATTACAGAGTAGAATTGCTCCATAGAGTTTTGGGGATGTTCATTTTGCCAAGGGCAATTCAAGATGGAGCAGCTACAGAAACAGAACATCCAGAGAAATGTCGTGAGGGCTGGGTGACAGAGAGAACTCTGGGCTTGGCTTTTCCTCTGAATAGTGACTCTAGTATTCAAGAGCTGATGTTTTGCTTTATTTTTGTAGAAAGCTTCACTCTGCCCAGTCCCTGGGTTGTGCAAATGGTTAACGGACTTGACTGCTAACCAAAAGTTTGGCAGTTCGAATCCACCCAGAGGTGCCTTGAAAGAAAGGCCTGGTGATCCATTCCCAACAAAATCAGCCATTGAAAACCCTATGAAGCACAGTTCTACTCTGTCACACATGGGGTCATCATGAGTCAGAGTCAACTTGACGGCAACTGGTTTTGGTTTACTCTGCCCAATGGCTTACTGAGTAGGTCAGCCTCTTAGTAGACTAAAAGATAAAAGAATAAGAAATTCTGGAGCCCACTGACTTCCTTCACTTTGCAACTATTCCTTCTCCCTGAGATGCTCCCATCTCTTTATAGGTCCAGATGTCAGTCTGGGAGGGTTAAATGAGAACCTTAAGAACAAAATCTAGGTGTCAGTGAAGAAAGACTTTTCTCGAAAGGAAGCACTAGTAGAGCCAGCCAACGCTCTGTGCAGACTCTCAAGGCTAAATGGGTAGTGATTAAGTGACCCCCTTTCATTCTTTTTAATCAAAGTGTTTTTTTTTTTAATTTTTATTTTTTGGTCTTTCAGCTGGCATGGAGGAGAGTTCATTAATTAACTCGGCGAACAAAAAGAGGGCATTTGGGCAATATGTTTCAGAAGGGAAGGAATTGGGTTCATTTACTGTGATGCTACATTCTGTGAAAAACAAAATTACAGAGACTTTTTTCGGCTCCCTTGCATTTCAGAAACTGAGGCTCAGAACCACAGTTGATGGCGAAGGGCAGCGTTTGAATGCATGATAGCTCAGCAGGAGGTGCGAATTGTAGCTGCCTCAGGGAATGGTCTTAACCTGCTCTGAGCCTGTGCATGGGGGAGACCTGGCCATAATGTTCTCAAAAAGCTTTTCCTCCTCCACTGTGGCAAAATTATATCTGACTCGTATGGCAGATGTCTTGGTCCATTCTGAACCTGTCCCAGAAATAAGTAATCCAGAGATTAAAAGCGGCAGGGCATGTGTAATTTTTGAGCAATGGGTTGATTGATTTTTTTTTGGGGGGGGGTGGTCTCTAGCAAGCTTTAAGGAGTCCTGGTGGCACGATAATTAAGCACTCTGCTGCTAACCGAAAGGCTGGTAGTTCTAACCCACCAGCTGCTCTGCGAGAGAAAGATGTGGCAGTCTGCTTCCATAAAGGTTCAAAAAACAAAACCAAACCCGTTGCTTTTGAGTCGACTCCAACTTATAGCAACCCTATACGACAGAGTAGAACTGCCCCATAGGGTTTCCAAGAAGCGGCTAATAGATTTGAACTGACAACCTTGCGGTTAGCAGCCAAGCTCTTAACCACTGTGCCATCAGGGCTCCTCTGTAAAGATTGTGGCCTTCACGATTATTGGCTCCTTAACCCTTGCGATGATCTTTTACTTATTCCCATTTTATGCGTGAAGAAACCAAGGCTTCGTGACGTTTGGTAACATGGCCAAAACTGTACAGCTGTGAAGTGGGGGAATTGGGGTTGGTTAAGCCCAGGTCCACCTGGCGCCTAGCTCAGGCTCTCACCTGCCTCCCACACTCTTTCCCTGTTCTGTTACCCTTTTGTTACTAAATTTTTATTTTTTTTAGAAAATGTTTTGATGCTGTATGTTTTCACTAATTATGGCATGCTGATTTAAAGAACAAATCAGAATTTTTGCTAAGCATTGCGGATTTTGAGATACATGATCTGTAGTACAAGCCACCAATGAGGAGAATGGAGCCCTGGTGGTGCAGTGGTTAAGAGCTCGGCTGCTAACCAAAAGGTTGGCGGTTCGAAACCACCAGCTGCTCCTTGGAAACCCTATGGGGAAGTTCTACTCTGTCCTATAGCGTCGCTATGAGTTGGAATTAACTTGACAGCAATGAGTTTGGGTTTTTGTTTTTTTTTTAAATAAGGTGAGTGACACTGTGGTGCCACCAATCTGTGGTATGACAATATACCAAGAAGAATTGAATAGTTTATTGCGAGTGCCTTTCCATTAGGCTACATGGGGAACTTTGGTTTTCCAGATATAACACAGAAAAAAACCCAAAAAACAAAAGAATCCATCAGGGCTCCCTAACTATCACATAGAAAAGCCACAATCATGCTCGCAAGCCTTCTCTCACAGAAATAAAGGAAAATAAGGCAAAAGTCTACAAAACTAACACATCCAGGAAGGATCACCTAATAGAATACTCAAACTTCATAGCAATGAGGCTCCAACTCTGGTCTGCTGAGCTTCATGCATTTCAAAAGGGACTCACCTTGACACGAAATGCATTAGAATTGGAATAACATTCTACCTAGGCGGTCCAGAGGCATAAAAAGTGGATGGTATACACTTACACCAATAGTAACAAAAGGGTTATACAGGGTGCTATGTCTTTGGGAGTCTCCCCAGCACTGTACCTAGCATGTAGTGGGCGCTTAGGAATTCTTGTTTAGCAAGTGAATTGCTTGAGCAGCATGGACCAAGTTATAATGCCCCTGCTGAGCAAAAGGGTGAAGGTCAATCCTGGCTGGCTTTTCCTTTCAGATGGCTTCATGAGAACGAGCTTCTGGGTCCGTCATTACCTTCTCAAGTGAAGAACTCCACAGCTTAATGATTTCCAGGAGATGCTCAGTGCCCCAGCGAGGTGCCCATTCGCTCAAAACTTGGAAAGATGAACTCGGGCAAAGAAAATCAGTGAATCAGCAAATCCAAGATGTGGTCACATGTGCAAATAGATAATTAATTGTTATTCGGGAAAAGAAAAAAGAGAACATGAGGCTCCTAGATTTAATATGTACTCCAGGGTATGTTTCAGATATCTTTTTGATGAATTTACAAGCTGTCCAACCCACCCCATCAATAAAATTGTGGCAACAGGGGAGAGAAGTTGGGGCGCATGGGTGCGGTCAGTCACAACACAACTTCACAGACGTCCTGAAATCAGAGGGCAGAGTCGGGGGTAGTGAATAGTAGAAACACTGGACAGGAAAGAATTTTGAAAAGTCTTCTAATCTGTCCTCTTAAATCATCGGAAGCAGGTTCATTTTATTTTGAAGGACCCCCTGGGAAAGACATTTCACAATCTCCTTTCAGTAGAGCCATTGCCGTGTTAACAACCCTCACCCCTGGAAGTTTAGTCCCCCTAATTCATCACCTGCCACAGCAAGCCCAAGCGGATGGAGCTCATTTACTAAGGATTTACACCCCTACCTGCTTCCAAAATGGATGTGAGGCAACCCGCAGATGGAATTGGCTCAAAGTTTAGGGAAAAGAGAATGTAAAAAATAAATCAGTGCAAGGTAGTAAGCTCCATCACTCATCTGCCAGTTTGTCGTTCCGTGGTGGCTTGCATGGTGCTATGATGCTGGAAGCTCTGCCATCAATATTTTAAGTACAGCAGGGTTACCCATGGTGGACAGGTTTCAGCAGAGCTTCCAGACAAAGACAGACTGGGAAGAAAGGCCTGGTGATCTACTTCTGTAAATCAGCCAATGAAAACCTTATGGATCACAACAGAATATTGTCAGATATAGTACTGCAAGGTGAGCCCCCTAGGTTCGAAGGCACTCAAACCACAATGACGGCATTAATGGATTCGAGCATATCAATGATTGTGAAGATGGTGCAGGACCAATCAATGCTTCGTTCTGTTGTACATAAGGTTGCCATGAGTCAACTCGTGGCAACCTTGTGTATAACAACAAAACACTGCCTGGTCTTGCACCATCCTCACAGTCGTTGCTATGTTCGAGCCCATTGTTGGAGGCACTGTGTCAATCCATCTCATAGGGGGTTTCTTTATTTTTCACTGATCTTCTACTTTATGAAGCATGAGGTCCTCCAGTGGGTGGTTCTTCCTGATGATGTGTGATAAGCTGCCTCAAATAAAGATTAAAGATGGTCTTGACCTGTGCAAATCTGTGCTGTGTGGGTGTAACCGGAATAGGGTAAATGGGGCGAAGCGTGGCGAAGCCACAGGGGCTGGTGCAGAATGAAAGGTCAGTTTGCTAGCTGCCTTGGAACAATCTAGGCAAAGGAAGAAGAAGCTGACTGTAGGTAAATTCTGACACAGCAGAAGATTGATTTGAGGAAGTACTGGTAAAGTCTAAGTTTATAACATGAGTCATGAAGGATCATTAAAGAATATGTGGCATTTGGTAGGTGAATCTATGCGGGGAAGCTTGCGTGGAATCCGCAATCATTGCAAATCTGGATGAACAAATGACGTATGAAATGATATACCTGCCAGGTGGTGGCATAAAGAAGGGATGTACCGGAGAAAGGAAAAGCTTGTGTCTCTTGTGGTAGCAGAAGTTAGGGGAAAAGTTAGCAGTGAGCAGAGATGCTGGATAAGCCAGGATGGGGTGTTTGCGGCAAGGAGAGAATGACGCTTACTATTGCGGGTAGCACAACAAATCTGTCTTTTTAGAAAACAGTTTCATCAGTCTTTGTGAAGGTACCACACTGACCTTTAAGGCATGACTACGTAAGAGTTTGTCATACTGACAGGCTGTAAGAAAATGCAAATATTGAAAGAAACTGAGTTAACTGAGGGGAAATAGACTTCCATGGGTTAGACGCAATCAAGACTGTGTAAAAACACAATGTGGGTAATTCGGAAGTTAGAAATATACCTTCTGTTCATTAAAAGGGAGATTGTTCCAATCATAGCACTATGATTATTGCTATTATTATTACTACTGACCTAAGAGAATAAAACTGGAATCTGAGGTGCTTCACCAAGACCAAATACCAGAATGGGTATCATTATACGTGTGTGAAGTAAATCTTGCACAATTCCTTCAGAGCTGGAAGACAAAACCAGTAGGGAAAGAAAAGGAAAAGTGAAAGGAAAGAGGATTAAGGACAAATCGTTTTTGCTCTGCACCTACCTAGTGAGAAGTCTGGGACTTGAATGGGTGGGTGGATGGCTGGATGGCTGGATGGATGGATGAACGGGTGGATGGATGGATGGGTGGATGGGTGGGTCGAGGGATGGGTGGATGGGTGGGTGGATGGATGGGTGGGTGGGAGGGTGGATGGATGGATGGGTGGATGAGTGGGTGGATGCTAATTTAGAGTAAAAGATTACCCTGAATAATTGTAAAATACAAAGGGGTTGGAAGGAAAGTAGGGATAATGAAATGATTGGCTATGTAGAGTAGACCCCTCTGGGCCCTGAACAGTGCTCTATCCCCACAGGTAGGTCTTAGGTTGGTGTTGGCTTAGGTCACTAAGGGCTCTTCTTGCCTGTCCACTCAGTGCTTCTGTTCTGCTGCCGACTCCCTCCCTCTCCTCGCCCCGTGACAACCTTCTTGCCCACGTCCCTCATTCCTCTCCAGCCGTTCCCTCTCCATCTTCCTAGCTGATTTTTCCGCTCAACCTAAGCTGTAGATGTTGGGGTTGTCCAGGCTGGGTCATTTCACTTCACACTCTCTCTCTGAGTGACCTTGCCCATTCCCATGGCTTTAAACACCTTCTTTACGTTGATGGCTCTCACATTTATAATTCTCAGTCAGACTTCTATTCTGAGCACCAGACTCATATATGCAATGAGCTCTTCTTCAACTCTGCTTTGATGCCTCACAATCATCTGAAGTGTCACGAGTCCAGAGCAGAGGAAGCACTTCTCCCCTCATCCAGTCTGCTCCTTCTCTGGGGCTTCCCATCTCGGTACTGGCACAAACATCCACCCGGTTGCTCAGACCAGAAAGCTGGGAAGCATCCTTGGTACCACCTTTTCCTGGCGCCACCACTCGCCACATGAAATCCACCCCCAACACCTGTCATTTCTATCTCCAAATTTACCTTGAACCCTCCACTTCCTCCATCACTACCGCCATAGCCTTGACTGGATGAGGCGGCATGGTTTCTCCTCTGGTCCCCTGAAGTAGGCTCCTGACTGGTTTTGGTTTCCCTGCTCCCATTGATGTTACCTAGTTATCAGTTCACACTTAGCCAGAGTGATCTTTTAAAACATTAAAAAAAAATTATGCATCAGCTTCAAACTCTCCAATGGGTTCCCATTGCATCTGCAATAAAATTCCAAGCCCTTAACATGACCTATGAGGCCCAACATGGTTTGGCTCCCGAGAACTTCTCCAGCTCATCTCAATTCACCCTCTGCCTCACTCTCTGCCTCACTCTCCAGGCTCTGGCCACAATGGTGTTTAAGGTCTTTGAATATTAGTCTTCTCTGGCTGCTGTCACAAAATAACCACTGGGTGGCTTAAAACAACAGGAATTTATTGTCTCACAGTTCTGGTGGCTAGAAGTCCAAAATCAGGGTGTCAGTAGAGCAATGCTCTCTTTGAAGGCTCTGGGAGAAGAGCTTCCTTGCCTCTCTTCGCTTCTGGTGGTTCCTGATGATCCTTGGCTTCTAGGTGCATCACTGCAATGTCTGCTTGTGTCATCACTGGGCCATCTTCCCTCTGTGTCTCTCTGTCTCTTCTCCTGTTTTTATAAGGACATCAGTTATATTAGATTAGAACCCACCTGCTCCAGTATGACCTCGTGTTAACTGATAACATCTTTGAAGACCCAATTCCAAACAAGGTTCACAGGTATGGGGTTAGGACTGCAACATATCTTGTAGGGGGGACACAAGTCAATCCACAACAGCCCTCAAACAAGTTCAGCTCCCCTGCCCTTGGGCTTCGTTCATGTGGTTCCCTGGCCTGCAATGTTCTTCTTCCCCTTTCCTTTGAATGTCTAATTCCTCCTCCTTCTTCAGGGTTCAGCTTCAAAGTCTCTCAGGATAGCTCTTCCTGGCATCCCCAATCTACCTAACTCCCATTATTCTCTACCATAGCAGTCTATACTTTTCCATTACTGCTTCTCTCACTTTGTGTTATGTATTCGTGTGTGTCTATTTATAGTGTCTATTTGTCTCTAAAACCCATTGCAGTCAAATCGATTCCAACTCATAGCAACCCTATAGAACAGAGTAGAATTGCCCCATAAGGTTTCCAAGGAGCGGCTGGTGGACTCGTACTGCTGATCTTTAACAGCCGAGCAGTTAACCACTGTGCCACCGGGGCTCCTCTATTTCTCTCTACTAAGATTATAATCCCATAAAGGCAGAAGGTGTGTTCTTTTGGGTTCACAGAAGTTTTTATCTTCTAGGAGTCTGGAACTGAGACTCAGCGATGGTGTTTCGTCTTGGCTGGTTGTCTGCACTGAAAACTAGTCCACTAGTGGACAAATCTCTCACCACAGAAGAGAAGGTGGAGAAGCAAGGTGAGAAATCCACATGGAGAGAGATCCAGATCCAGAGATGGAGCGCCAGAGAGTGGCCCAGACACACAGAGACCTAGAGAGAGGCACATACTCCCCTCCTTTCTCTGTTTTCTTTCTTATGAAGCCTTGGAATCTTCACACAAATTCCCTTTTAGCTTCAGCTAGGCCCAGCGGATTTCCAAATCTGAAATCCAAATGGCTCATTGGAGACGAAGACAGGACAATTGGAAGACAGTCTCTAGAACAATGTAAGCAAAGAATATAAATCTTGGATAGATGATTGAAACTGACCCAGTGACAAATTCCAGGAGCTGGGGCATAGGCGCTCCACCTGTGTTCACTTCCTGTTACCTCTCTCTGGCTCTGGAAGGTGCCTCCCTGGTCTGCAATCTCTCGGAAGCTCTTCCCAGAAGAATGTGGCTGTGGGCTTGCAGGAGGGCCAGGCTCTGACCTCCAGAGACCCTGGTTCTCGTTGCTGAAGAGTTGGTGTGAGCCCTGGAGCAGCTCCGAGAAGCTGGCCGGGGCCATGATGGGTCTTTTGTTTCCTCCTCTGAAGGACGGGGCTGGGTTAATGCAACACATCCTTCCTGAAAAATGATGCTTGTCTAGGTTTCTGTGCTTAAGGGTATGTGATTTCTGAAGGGTAAACATGGCCTTAAAGGGGAAGAGGTTGTTCTGCTTAACTACTCCGAGAATTCCCAGCGGCTCCTTTAATTTGGTTTTCTTGAATAGGGCACATTTGCATTCTCTGACTTGTGGCTTTTTAGAATAGCAAATGCATCGATCTCCTCTCTGTGTTTCATTGACTGTCTAGGCGGTCTCCAGGCTTTAGTCACGTTAGCTGGTACCCCTGAGATCTGGAGGCATGTCCATCCAGCTAGCTTGTTTCTTTCTCTCTACCCGGCCCCCTCGTCATCTTATTTTATTTTAAATCTTATTTTTTCCTGTGATGACTGGGTCTCAGAAAAGTGTGTGTGTGAGGTGTGCGTATGTGCTGTGTGGTGGGTGTATGGTATGTAGTGTGTTGTGTGTGTCTGGTCTGTAATATGTGTGGGGTGTGTGTGTGCGGTATGTGTAGTGTGTGTGTGGTATGCAGTGTGTGTGGTGTGTAGTGTTTAATATGTGTGCAGTGTGTGCGTGGTGTGTGTTTGTGCAACACACATGCAATAGAGTAGGGATAGGCAAAGGGAGAAGGAGAGTATATTACATCTTTCTTAGGATAAAAAAATCACCGTGGTCTACAGTTGAAATTAATCAAAGGAAGGGAATGGATGTTTTTTGTTCTTGTACATGTTTTTTTTTTAAATTACGGTTACATCACCAGTGGCACTGACTATTTTGTGCTAGTCACATGTAGCCAGGTGGCGGCCCCCCATGCATCAATGTTGTTGTGTGCCCTCGAGTCGATTCCCACTCAGCAACCCTACAGGACAGAGTAGAACTGCCCCATAGGGTTTCCCAGGCTGTAATCTTTATGGGAGCAGATTGCCAGGTCTTTCTTCCGTTGAGCAGCTGGTGGGTTCAAACTGCCGACCTTTCTCTTAGCAGCCCAGTGTTAAATGCACCATGGGGCCTGCTTTCTCTAGAATAACATGTATTAACCAGTGGAATTTTTTTTTTTTTACATTAATTGGGAAAGGGAGCTTGGAATTCAGGTGTACCCATTGTTTTAAAAAATGATGGGATTTACCTTTTCCCTAGAAAGCTTGGTGGCCACAGAGGGATGGGGGGAGTGGGAAGGTGGGGGAGGGTGGAGAGGGAGGGGTGGCAGCCGGGAAAGCAGAGGGAAGAGGAGAATCAGACCCGAGGACCCTCCAGTGTCTGGGTACCTGGAAGTCCATAGTCAAAGCTTTGGCAGACAGCACAGCTGTGATGTGTCTTCCTATGACCTATATTCCTATTCTGCCACTCTATCTTCCTCTTGCTCACATTGCCTTTGGAGTTGTTGGAAATCAAACGGGCGCCATGCACCGTGCTGGAGTGGGATGAGGAGAAGGCAGGTGGGCCTAAAAATAAGTCAGTGTCACTGTCCTCAAGGACCTGAGGGTCTACGGGAGGAGACAGATATATCAGCGACTAACCGGTGGTGCAAGGGTTATGCACTCAGCTGCTAACCAAAAGGTTGGCAGCTCGAGCTCACTCAACGGCTCCGTGGGAGAAAGACCTGGCGACCTGCTCCTGCGAAGATTATAGCCAGGAAAACCCTATGGGGCAGTTCTTCTCTGTCACGTGGGGTCACTATGAGTCACCTCACAACAAGTATGATGTAAGGCAAAATGAAATCAATGCTAAATTGGGCACAATAAGTTGTAGGCTACCAGAATGACACAGAGCAGATCTTGGTTCCCAGTCCCCTGACTAAATCCAGGGCTGAGTCCCTCCTTAACAACTCAGCGCTCACGCCAGTAGTTAGAGAAAGAAGGCTAAAATATCAGCTAATGAAGAGATCCTAAGTGCTTTACTTCCTGTACCAACATTTTTTGGAAAAAAAAAAAACAGTTGCGATTGAGTTGAGTTCAACTCATGGTGACCCCATGTATGTCAGAGTAGAATTGTGCTCCACACAGTTTTCAGTGGCTGAATTTTTAGAAGTAGATCACCAGGCCTTTCCACTGAGGTGCCTCCAAGTGGGCTTGAACCTCCAACCTTTTGGTTAGCAGCCAAGTGCATCAACGGTTTGCACCACCCCGGATCTTCACCCACAAACATTTTTACTCCTTTATAAATCTTAAACATTTTGCTGGACAAGTATGGCGATCCGTTTCCAGTATATGTAATCAACACTCCTTTCAAACAGACTTTTTGAAATGTGCTAGAAAAGTCCCTGTTCATCTTCCCTGTGAGTCCTTCTCTCTGCCCATCACAGCGCAGCTCTGGGAGGGGTGGGGTGGAGCTCGGGAAAGCCGGTCATCTTGATGGAAGGAGCTGGTGTGGGTGGTCCCCTTCGTCGGGTCATGAACCCTCGCCTCCTCGCCATCTGCAGTGCAGTTCTTCTAAACAACAACTTGTGATATTAAAAATTCATACCTCTGGCCCGTTTCCCCTCCCCACAGCAGGGTCTATGCAAAGAATGTTGGGGACAGGGCACAAATGGGACCCCCCAAAAGGGCAAGTAGGCTTCCGTTGTGTGAGGAAGTCCATGTTCTCTTCTCTCAAGAGAAGACGCCATTTTGGATCGCTCTAAGCTGCTGCTGAAGGACGTACAACTGGTGTAGGTTAGGTTCTCTGGATGCAATGCTGAGACAGAGTTTGGGGTTCAAGGTGTTTGTTAGGGATCAGCACCTGTGAGGAAGTAGGATTCGACAGGGAAAGAAGCTGAACTGAGAGGCAAGCCTTACAAAGCCACAGGCAACTCAGTGGAGAGCTGAGGAGAGAGGACTGTCTGTCAGAGTGCTGCAAATTGTTAGCTACCGTCGAGCCAGCCTCTGACTCTTAGTGGCCCCATGCACAAGGAACAAAATGCCCCCTGGTCCTGGGCCATCCTCCTGATCAATTGAGGACCAGACCATTGTGGACCATAGGGTTTTCATTGACTGATTTTTGGAAGGAGATCACCAGGAATTTCTTCCTGGTTTCTCTTAATCTGGAAGTTCCACTGAAACCTGTTTAGCATCATAGTAACACACAAGCCTCCACTGACAGACGGGTGGCGGCTATGCATGAGGTGCATTGGATGGGAATCGAACCCAGGTCTCCCACATGGAAGGTAAGAGTTCCACCACTGGACCACCATTGCCCCCATGGGCCAAAATAGCGGCCTTTATATACGGCCTGGTTCAGTCACCAGATGCAGGCTGCCCTGGGGAGGTAGCTCTTGGGTACAGTGGCTCCGTGTTGCTGAGATAGACCCTGAAGGGCTGACAGCTGGGGGTTGTGTGCTGACCACACTCCCCGCAGCGGGGCGACAAGTCCATGACACTCGGTATTTATGTGCTTGATGCCATAGCTGCTCTGTTGGCTTCTCTGGACTCACCCTGAAGCCGGAATCTGTCAAACCTGTTCCACGGTGTACTGGGGCCAGAAACTTCCAGAGCTATCCCTGCCCTGGGAGTAACTTTCACTGGAGCTGCCACGTGGAATTCAAATGACTTCATTTCTTTCAGCACTGTGAATTTCTTCTGAACACCCTCAGACAACCTCTGGTGGGCTTAGGCATGACATCAGTAATATTTCATCTATTTCACAAACTCTCACCTCACAAGAAATTCTCCCAGGGAGTCTGCCCTACGAGGATTCCATAACCAACTCGCATTCAGTAATAAAGGGTACACTGACTTCAAACCCCTCTGCAATGTAATACAACATTTATTACGAGCCTATTTGGCACAAGGCACAGTGCTAGGTCCTGTGGAACATACAATATGTGTAATTATCCTCTTCCAAATTAATAACGTACCCCAGGAATAAGTAAATACTCACTTAAAGTGAACCGAGGACGATTTATAAAAAGAATCTTGCATTTTTGCCAGGACATGCCCAGTGAGGTTCGGAAGGTGGCACTATGGTGTTGCTAAACATTATAATCGTACATTTTTGCAGAAACACAAAAGCGGTGCAGGGCACAGAGAGACTGCTCTGGAGGATGCTGCCTCTTTGTTTGGCGTGAAGTGGTTTAACCTGAGTGTTTCCCTTCTTGACTGTGGGAAGTTTAAGGCAAAGCCAATCTGGCAGATGATGAAAACTTAGACTCAAAAGACGAGTTCTCAGGGCAAAGGAGTCATGAGTGAGGGCACCATGGCCCACTTGCTGATGAAGCCATTGGCACAGGAAAAGAGGAGAGTGGTGATCTTGGCTTGTAGCTTTCATGGGGGTGCCTGAGCAGTTGGTATCTAGATTACTCTTCCTTCAGAAGGGTATGCTACTTTTTCCAGTTTTTCTTGTCACCAGCTACATAATATTTACTGTAGGAAGTGATGTTACTGCATCAATCCCCTCTTTTCCTACATTAGAATGGAGAATCAGCAAATTTGAGATAAGCTTCTCTGGATAGCAGGAGGTTTAGACTTGGTGAAACAGCCAAGGTCTTCAGATCCATGCTCAACAAAGCCTATCCCCGACAGCCCACTGATGGAGGCTTCCTCACCACTTTCTATGGGCCCATTTAGACTGTACACATCATCGGGTGCCAGTTATACACCAGTCATGCACCATCAAACACAGCCGGGAAGGGACATGGCTGCACAAAAATGGATCCAATGGTAATTACCATATTTTTACGCAAATAATGCTTGCTTTTGTAAGCGTGCCATGCTAATAATTTTTTTACAGCAACTTGTGAAATACTTGTCATAATGGCGCTTGTGAAAATACTTCATGGGAGGAGGATGCAGTTGGCAAACAAACTTAGAAGGCTTAGCGTTATTTGTGTAAAAATATGGCTTATCTCCCCATTTCCACTTTCATAGTGATGCTTGCAGAGATTCATTGAAGTTTATTGAGTTTTGATTGTTGAAACTTAAACAAAACGAAACACTTCATTCACAGTTTCAGTATTTCCCAGAGTTTAAAGAGTTTTGAATAGCTTTAATTGCCGAAGTGTTACAACTTAAATAGACCTGGGAAACCCTCTTGGCAACAAAAGTGCTACTAATTTGACATATGCCCATACATTTTGGAGATGGGAGGAAAGAAAGGAATATATTATGAACCCATTCAGGTGCTGGGGTTACTTGAAACCTGCCGATATTTAGGGTGGGGAAGGTTTCTGTATGTGCACATCCTCACTTGCTTCTTTGTGTTAGTCAGAGGATGTTGCTCCTACCCCCAGCTGGGGTGACTCTGAGGGCACCTTGCTTGACACTTAGCGATAACGTGGCTTGTTCTCCAGTGGTTGTCAGGTAGTATAAACTGACTCCATCGCTCTCAGAAACTTAGCTGAGAGAAATGTGATTTGCGGAAGTTTGCCCCTAGGATGTGCAGCGGATTCGCTCCATTAAATAAATGTATACTTAGATTACGGCAGCACATCACCAAACCTCACGCTTTGGCCACATTATTTTGGGCGATGCTTCATGTTATGATTTTTCTGAGCTAGGCTTAGTGTTGAAGAGTCCTGGTGGCGCGGCGCTTAAGCACTCGGCTGCTAACGGAAAGGTTGGCAGTTCGAACCCACCAGCCCCTCTGAGGGAGAAAAATATGGCAGTCCGCTTCCATAAAGATTACAGCCTTGGAAACCCTATGGGCAGTTCTGCTCTATCCTATTGGGTCACTAGGAGTCGGAATCCACTCTACGGCACAGATTTGGTTTGGGTTGGGTACACTTAGTGTTGTGCCATTGGTACTGTGGGGTGTGAGCACACACGGCCCCAGGACACTGTAGTGTGTCACAGAGACGTTTTAGAGGACGCTGTTCACTGCGTCATATTGCGGAGGAGTGAGTATCAGAAGGGCATATTCTACTGAGCAGAATACTTAAGATAAGAGACAGCCTGAGCTTGGCCTGTGTGTGTGCAGTTGAGGAAGACCTAAGTCAAGGAAACTGAGCTAGTTTCTCCAGTCACTTCCTATGGAGAGGTTCTGGCTCACCTTCTCCTGTGGGACATGGTGAAAGAGAGAAAGAGAGGAAATGTGGACACGCTGGATTTCCAGATAGGGCTAGTCCTGGGGGCCACAGCACTGGAGGTCTGTTTTCCCTTCTGTCTAAGATGAGAAGGACAAGAAGATCCCCACTGGGCTCCCTCAACCCCCATCCCAAGCAAGAAGGTGAGGGTGGGGGGCGGGGCAGGGCCAGCAGGGCATCAGCAGCTCTTGAGGCAGTTCTGGGGATGTAAGCAGCTCTCTCAGGTGGTGCTGGGGAGCGGGGGAATGGAGGAGACAGTCACAGCATGTTGACAGCAGAGGGCAGAGCTGGGCAGCTTTGGCCCTTCAGCAGGGACAGCCACTGGTGAGCTGGCTCTGGGGGGACCACATGGATCCCTGGAGGAAGGAGAGGAGCATCGAGGCACTGGGGCTTGGCTGCCCAGGTTAGCAGTTCTGGGGGAGTTTTGTCTTCAGCCCCTGGGATTCTAGGGAGCAGAGAGAGGCCCTCTCACGTCTCACCAATCCAGCTTTCTGGGCGGGGGGGCAGCATTGCCCAAAAGGACACAGGAAGGCAAGGTCTTTAGACCAAGGGGCCATGGAGGAGTCACAGCCCCCATCTCATTCTGTATGAGGGACCACTGTCAAGGGGCTCTCAGTGTCCCAAGGAATCCCAAAGTTAGACCAGCATGTGCCACCTTCTAAAAATGACCTCCAGAAACCAGGGTGAATTGTGGGCGAGTTCTGGAATCCACATTTAAGAAAAAAACAAAAAACAGTTGCTGTTTAGTCAATTCCGACTCATGGCAACCCCACGTGTGTCCAAGTAGACTTCTGGGGTTCTCCATAGGGATTTCAATGGCTGTGACCTTTCGGAAGTAGAGCGCCAGACCTTTCTTCCAAGGCGCCTCTGGGTGGACTCGAATCTCCAACCTCTTGGTTAGCAGCCGAGTGCATTAACAATTTCCAGCACTCAGGGACTCCAGAGCCCACATAATGTGCACAGGTTTTATAGCAAACAGAAAGCAAATGAAGTCAGACTCCATTGGCAAATACCCTCTTTGCCACACTGTTAGAAATTGTTCCTGGGAAGGTTAACACCTAGTCGGTAGTGGAGTGGTTGTAAGCCATGGTCATAAAAAAGACAAGCAACAATCCAAGTAGCAAATTTCAGGAAAGCTAGACGCTAAGTGTTGGCAAATACAGCGAGGCTCCTTGGGTACTGGGGGATCGAGCTGTGCCTCCATCCACCCTCCCCACCTCAGCATAAAAATGTGAGCTCACAGGTACAGAGAAGCTTTTTCTAGGTAGGGAATGGAACAAATGCAGGGGGTGCTAGAGAATGGGCTGGTTTCAGGGAGTGCTGGGGTGGGAAATACATTGGAAAAGGCAATGGGCCAGACTGTGCATGAACTTGACCCCTGTGTAGGATTTTGCATTTTAATCTGGAAGCAGAAAGGAGATATTTAGAGATTTATACCCAGGCCTGTACTGGCACACTGCTGAGATCTAATGCTCCACAAACCATCTCTTCTCTAGATGGTGTGGAATCGACTGTATTTCACATAACTGAATATAGAATCCATTTTGCATAACTGAATGACACGGTTGCTCAAGAAATATGTCTTTCTCGCCCAGAACATGGCAGCAGTAGCCCAAGAAGGACTCTATCACCTGTCTCCAGGTGCCCAATAAATGCTAGTTCACTGTGGGGGCGGGAACCAGAAAAACAAAGGCTGGGCTATGGTGCTACTGCCACCTGGTGGCCAAGTTTGAAGTTGCAAACAAAAAGTTACAGAAGATAGTGTTTTCAGGAGACCTTGTCTTAGAAAATAAAACTTGCTTAAATAATAGCAAGTATGCAGATGAATGTAAACTGGGGAAATTGGATAAAGAGGCTAGGGTGAGGAAGCACCCTATTCAGGGGGAGTAACATGAACAAATAGAGAGATTGGAATTATTACACTGAATTTCAGTTGGGGGGGTATAGTGACGAGACTTAGGTTTGCTATTTCTCACATTGTCATATACACAGCACAAGCAGGCAATTTATAGGGACAATTTAGAGTGACATGCCGGGGTGTAACCGATATTACACCTACATCCAGGCATTAGAAAATCTGGGCTTTTCTGACCCTACACCCCATTTCAGAGTGGAAGTGCTTTTCTCTGGTTGTGCAAGGAGAATGCTGTGGTTCATTCTGGTGCTAATGTTCAAGGCGTCCACCAGGGGGTGGTCTGTGGCCTGTGGCTTCTCTAGGGGATGATCTGGCCTCTTAGATGTCTCCAGTACCAGCAACCGAGGAACAGTGTTCGCCCAGCTCCTACCCTCACTGCTGTATGGTGGCCGCTGGCTCCTCTCAGTGGAAACCCAAAAGGCTCATTGCAAAAAGAGAATCCTGAAATCATGCAGCTTGAGGATTGGGTCAATGAGAAGTGACTAGCACCCCCTAGTGGGCATTTCTGGCGTCTGCAGCAGCCTCTGGATGAAAGACCCTTCAGCACCGCTCCTGCTTTACAAAGCCTTTTGTGCTCTGGAGGCTTGGGCATGGATGTGGAGTGTGGATGGTTTGCCCCGAGTCATCCTCACTCCTGTACCGATTTCCCTGGCCAACTGGCCACCGAGGCAGCTGTTCTCTCTGTGACGCCAAACTGTTTTTTCTGTGCGATGATAACTGATTCATAACTGGGGGTGCACCTACAACCTTGAATTAGCCCTGTGTTTTGAAGACTGAGCTCATTAGCTCAGAAGAAAATATGAAATGACCATGCTCCTGTGTGCATAGGCGCGTGCGCGCACGTGCGCGCGCGCACACACACACACACACACACACACACACGCAGTGAAACGCCCCCAGGAAATGGACTAAGATAAGTAAAGTAGCTTTGTCTTAACTGGAGCAGAGCTGACATGTTGTGGGCACAGCAGAGAATCAGGGGCAGCCAGAAGGACTTGGCAACGCTCTCATTCCTTCCATGAGTTCCGGTCCTTTTCTCTTGTCTTCTTTCTCCCAGAAAGACCGTCCTGCTGACTTCACAACTGAAGCCCAAAGGGCTTGCGAGGAGCTCCTTTTGCACAGCGTATTTCAGCCTTTTAAGTGGTACCCTCTTGGTGAGCTGGGGAGGCGGCATGTGTGCTGCCAGCTGTCCTTGGCCCCATTACATCCAATCTGAGCCTGGGGTATCAAAGCCACGTGCTGCAAATTCTCAGCTCGGATGTCATGACCTGGCACCAGTCCTGGCAAACACACTCTCTGGCCTCTGTGACCACCATCAGAGGGTCTTGGCAGGCTGGGGTCCTACTGACTTTGGCTCCTTCTTGGTCTAAAGGAGCTGAGAACCCCAGGTTTATGGGGTTTTTCCTTTCCTTTTTGCATCTCAAGTTTGAGGAGAACTGTGAGCAGTGCAGGGGGCTTGGGCCCTAGTGAGAGCCAGAGGCCCCTGGCACCCCGAGGAGCACCCCTGGGAGGAGAACACTCCTCTCCTAAGGCAGGGTTCCCTAGCTCAAGCACCACTGACATCTTGGACCAGAACATTCTTGCTGTCCTGTGTATGGTAAAATGTTTAGCCGCATCCCTGGCCTCTACCCACTAGATGCCAGTAGGACTTCCCCCAATTTGACAATCAAGAATGACTCCAGACACTCCAAACGCCCCCTGGGTGGGGGTGTAAAACCACCCAGTAGAGAACCACTGTTCTGAGTCACGACTAGCCACACTCCGCCTAGCATATCAGGAGAAGAGCTCCGGTGGTCCGCGCTGCTGGAGCTAAGCCTTATGAGCTCCAGTTCCAACTTGCTTGTTGTCTCACTTTTAGAAAACCAGTTGCCACGGAGTCACCTTCAACTCATAGCGCCCTCATGAATATCAGTGTAGAGCTGTGCTCCATAGGGTTTTCAATGGCTGATTGTTTGGAAGTAGGTCACCAGCCCATTCTTCCAAGGTGCCTCTGGGTGGACTCGAACCTCCAACCTGGTGGTTAGCAGCTGAGCATGTTAACCACTTACACCACCCAGGGACCGCTGTCTCACTTTAGATGTGTGCTTTTCCCCGGTCTAAAGGTGGAGTTCAAACAGAGCTAATTGTTGCTATTGTTGTTAGTTGCTGTAGAGTCTATGCCGACTCATGGCAATCCCATGCGTTGCAGAGTAGAACTACTCCATAGGGTTTTCTTGGCAATCATCTTAATAGAAGCAGATCACCAGGTCTTTTTTTCCATGGTACTGCTGGGTAGATTTGAACTGCCAATCTTTAGGTTAGCAGGCAAGAACAACATGTTTACACCATCTGTCTGTAGAAAGTTGAAGCGTTTGTGCTGTACCACATGTCTTCTAGGGGGCCTCTGGTGATCAAGAGAGACTCAAGATGGTAGCTGGAGTGAGAGAGAGACAGAGAGAGAGAGTGTGTTTATGTGGTGGTGGGGGGGACGTGGTGGTGCTGGTTGAGGGCTTGAGAGGGTGACCTTTAAATGAGCAGTTGCTGCTGAAAACATTTAGGTTCGTGTATCTCAAGGCACCTGGTCCCCCCACCTCAACCCTCCCTGCCAGCACCAATGGAAGGCGGATTGCCCTTCTTGTCCACACAGATGTCACAGATTCTTTCCATGCCATCTGCTTCCCTCCAAGGCTGATACTGAAGGACATCATCAAATTTCACCTATTGAAGTAAAAGTGTCCAATGTAACATACCTCAGAAGAATTACTCACCGAGTCTACCGATACTCCCAGGTATTCAACCATGACGGTGCTCATGAGTTTTAATGATGCTCTCTGGCTGCACACAGTCATGCACTGCATGTGGCTGTTGGTACTAAGAATTAACTCCCACCCCTTCTATGTTCTACTCAATATTGCCACGGTGAAAAGGCTACAAACTGCTTCCCAGGACTTTCTCAGAGCTGTGGCTCCAGACGCAATTTAGGTCCTGCCAACTTGCATCTTATATTTATTTTTGAGTTTTATAAGACAGAAGTAGGGAGAGGCCATCATCCACAGTGGTAATGGTTGGAAGCAAAGTCAGTCAGAGATGAATGTTTGTGGAAGGTGGACTCCACATCCTGGTGTCTGGTCACCAGCTTCCAAGGCGCAAGGCATTTGTGGTCCCATCATTATCGTCAACAGCTTCCTAACCATGGAGCACAACGGTGGAGTCCTGGTGGCCCAACAGATAAGAGCTCAACTGCTAACCAAAAGGTTGGTGATTTGAACACACCCAGAGGCTCTGCGAGAGAAAGACCTGAAGATCTACTGCTGTAAAGATTACAGCCAAGAAAATCCCATGGGGGCAGTTCTACTCTGTCACATGTGGTTGCTATGAATTGGAATTGATGGCTCTCAGTAACAACAACAATCATAGAGCGCGCCTACCGTAATTTGATCTTGAAATCAATAGTCCAAAGGCGACCCTTTTATTTCTGCCTGTCCAATGGTGACGTGTACCTAAGTCCCTATACTAAATCCTTTTCAGCTAGAGTAGCTCTGTTTCCTGCATTGCACTCCGGCCAAGTGAACAATACATATCCACTCACATACACACATACTCACAAGGCCCAACACGTGGCTTATTTAAATTTGGGAAGTATTTATTGATCATCTACTGTGTGGTAGAATGTGCAAAGTGCTGTCAGATGTTGGGAAGGAGTCCAAAGGACTCCTGTATTGATCTTGTTCTACAGAAATTAAACTCTGGAGCTCAGGAACCAATGTCCACAGAACAGTACAAAGTCAATAAATGGATAGTTGCAAAATCGTAAGAAGTAGAACACCACTAAGGGCCCTAGGCAGCAAGAAAGAGATGAGATCAGCAGAGTTACTTCATTCATAAATGTTTGAACTAAATTTGAAGGATGTATGAACTCCAGGTAGGTGAGGAGTTGTGGGAGGTGGGGTGGGGCGGGGTGGGGGGGGTGCGGATATGAGAAAATATAGAAGCAGGAAGCGATATTTATAAATGTCAAAATACTGAATTGAGATCCTTCTAGTTGGGCCAATTGTTTGAGCTCTCTGAGTCCAAGGCACCTGATTTGAAAAACATGAAGTTAATGAAATCCTGCAGGGGTGTTGTGAGGATCAAATGAGATTAAAAAATAGCTCTAGATCTATACATCTAGATACATATCTGTCGTTGTTTGCACTGAGTTGATACCATCTCATAATGACCGTATAGGACAGAGTAGAACTGCCCTTAGGGTTTCTAAGGCTGTAATCTTTATGGGAGCAGATCACCAGGTCTTTTCTCCTGCAGAGTGGCTGGGTGTGTTCAAACCACTGACCTTTTGATTAGCAGCTGAGCCCTTAACCAGAGCGCCTTGTACCACCAAAGTTCCTTGACATATATCTAGATATCTATATATATATAAATCCATCTATTTATCAATATCTATTCTTTGGATATCATAATGTGCTACACAAATGTATATTAGATCTTCTCCCTTTGCCCCTGCAGACCAGCACCTCACTTTCCCACCCTGCTCTGACCCTGGGAAGCTGACCTGAATGGACAGGGTTCATGGGCTCCCTTGCCCTCTCACTTCTCTTTGGGTTCAGCCAATGGGAAGCATCCAGAGGAGACTGGAGGGCGAGAGGAAAGAGAAGTCTAGGTTATTTATCCCTCCAGTCTGTCCCGCAGGCTGCCTTTGGGTGCATTTCTCCACCAAAGATCGCAGCTTCTGTCAGGCAGCCATCTTGTCTCCTAGAACTAGAGTTCTGTCCCAGTTGCAGTGACCACTTCAGGTCTAGGGGCAGTAATGACCCCATGGTTGCTGAGGTTCTACACTATGCCTTGCCCACACATTTGTTCATAGACTCCTCAATAAACTTTCTTCAGACACCCCATTGGAATTTGCCATCTGTTTCCTGCCATGATTCTCGCTAATATAAAATGTAAGTTGCAATGTTGGAGTTTTCCCCCCAACTAAGAAACCTGTAATAGTCCCCATGTTGCTTAATAAGGTCAAGTTGGAATTCATCTTAATAGTATATAAAAAATACAATTAAGAAGGTAAATCTACATCACATAATCTATGGATTACTGTCCTACTGCTCCCAGCCACCGTGTGCTTCATGGAGATTTGAAGCATGGGACTGGGCATGGGCGTCACTGGGAGTGCCATATAGATATTCTTCCATTGGTTTCATTTCAGTCCCCCACTTCTAAGCCAAATAAAACAATTCTAGAACACCCCTTTTGCCCCTTCCTTTCCTCTCTTTTTCTTTCCTCCACTTCTATGTGCTCCCCTTTTTCTCTTCCCTTCCAAAATCCAAAGCTGTTGGGTCAATCATTTGACCTCTTGAAGCCCAAGTTACGTCATTTGAAAAACATAAAGTTAATAAAATCCCATAGAGTTGTTGTGAGGATCAAATGAGATTTAAAAATAGATCTAGACCTAGATCTATCTATGCCTTTATAGATAGATATCTGTTCTCTGGATATTATACTATGCTATGCAAATGCGTGTAGGGGAGAGGCATGATCTTATGTGAAAGGTGGACATGGTGAATAGTTGGAAAATTTCTTAGCCATTAAAGCCCAATGGTTCATCAAGCAGCTAACCTACCAGGTGAGGGAAGCAGTAAATGACTCATTTGGGTAACAGGAGGTCAAACTGGGAAGGAGGGTGGGGAGAGCGATGAGTCACAGAGGGGCTGTATGGTCTAACCTCGACTCAGCGCCTGATCACCTTTAGTTCGCTCTCCCTCTTTCCTCCAAGGTGAAGGGTCAGAGATCAAGACTCCATTTTCATGAATTAATGGCAGCATATTTTGCAAATATAGACATGCCATACATACGCTAAGTTAAAGCAATTGTTAAAAGTATTATTGATAGTGTCATTACCGAGAAAAGTGTTAACAGATTTAGTTCTGAATACAGAATTGCAACCAAGTGTGAAGGTAACATGCAGACTGGACACGAATACATCCTGTCCCATCCCAGCTCAGCCCACAAGTTTACTGAGCACCCATTACTGTTAGGAGCCTCTAGGACTCTATTGGAGGAGTAAATTTTATTACACAATGACTACATTTTGGCTACAACTCACATCATAGCTATTTCCTGCCAGGGACCTTTGCTAGAAGGTTTACATCAAGGACCAGCTCAAAAGTCTCACCTCTTTCCTAACACTTTTCACTTATCTCCTATAGGGTATGGTTGTTGTTGCTGGGTGCTGTTGAGTCCATTCCAACTCATAGCAACCCCATGTGACAGAGTAGAACTTCCCTGTAAGGTTTCCTAGGCTGTAATCTTTACAGAATCAGACACCCAGGTCTTTCTCCCATAGAGCTTCTGGATGGGTTCAAACTGCCAGCCTTTTGGTTAGCAGCCAAGGGCTTAACCATTGCACGAACCAGGGCTCCTTTCAGGGTATGGTCCAAAAACAAAAAACCAAGCCCGTTGCCATCGAGTCGATTCCGACTCATAGCGACCATCTAGGACAGAGTAGAATTGTCCCATACAGTTTCCAAGGAGCGACTGGTGGATTCGAACTGCTGACCTTTTGGTTAGCAGCCAAACTCTTAACCACTGCGCCACCAGGGCTCCGAGAGTATGATACTGACCTCTTATTTGACATTTACACATATGGAAGAACAAGTGAGCTACTCCAGATTATCTTTTCTCTCCCCAGAATTTGTTTAAGGACTAAAATCATGTTTAGACTTAAACAATTCCCAACAATGCCAAGCACAATGCTATGTAAGTAGAATTTGAAAAACGTGAGAGTTGGAATGGATCTCAGAGGTGGACTGGCCTGAAACACCTCAATTTCCAGGTGAGAAAACAGACCTGGAGAGAAATAGACACAATCAAAGTTAATTACAAAGCTTGGACTGGAATCCCGGTCTTCTGACGTACAATCTTGTATTCTTCCACTGCACTATAAATCCTACCGATAGCTTGGAAGCTGACCAACGCTGAAGTATGTGTGCCCACACATAGCTTAAAGGGTGAGGGAAAGTTGTGAAAGGATGAGATCAGGAGCCAATCTCCTCTGGGTGTTCATCCAATACAAGTAGCTTAGCCTTTGGGAAGATAGATGGTGGGACAAGTCAGGGGGCTGATTCACAAGTGTTGGATAAACATATGAAAGCATCTCCCTCTTGTATCTGGAAAGCAGGTATGGCAGGTTTATGATGTACTTCCCTGGGCATAGTTCCTTTTGTTCCCCAATCCATGATGGGATTCTGATCTACATATTCAGCGGGGATCTTGAAACGCAGGAATCATTTATCCATCCCTGTGATGCTAATCCACGAGCTGAGAATTTCCTACTTAAAGTTGGCGTTTAGATCGACTGTTTGAACCGAACGTGTGAATGTTGTTGTTGAGTGCTGTCAAGTCAATCTCAGCTCATAGGGACCCTATATGACATAGTAGAACCACCACAGAATAGAACTGCCTACCTTTTGGTTAGCAGCCGAGCTCTTAACCGCTGCACCACCAGGGCTCCATTTATAGCCTAACAGACCTTATTTTGAGTCCTGGCTCTTTTAACTTGTCTCCCCACTGTGTGTCTGTGTCTCTTCATGTCTGTTTTGCCTTTTGTATAAGACGCCACTCAGAAGGGATTAGGTTTAAAATCCACCTTGTGCCAGTATGGCCTCATCAGCGTAACAAAAATTCCTATTTCCCAACAAGTTCATGTTCACAGATACAGAACTTCAACATATCTTTGTGGGGTCACAATTCAATTCATAGCATAAACCTTATGAAGGGGACTGAACTGTATCCTAAGGGCACTGGGGAACCAATAAATCTTGCCATCAAGGGTGTGATATGATGTGATGAGTCTCATTATTACTGTTACCAAAAAGACCCAAACCCATTGCTGAGTTGATTCCAACTCATAGTGACCCTGTAGGACAGAGTAGAACTGCCCCATAGAATTTCCAAGGATCGGCTGGTAGATTTGGACTGCTGACCTTTTGGTTAGCAGCCAAACTCCTAACCACTTCACGACCAGGGCTCCTTATTAGTATTAGTGGTGACTATATTGAGTGAAAGGAAAATTGTCCAGATTCAGGAGGTGAGCTGAGACAATACTAGCCAGATTAGAATCCAGGTTTATAAATTATTTGATTCTGTGATTATCTTAACCAGTAACTAGTGTAGGGAATTTTTACGGCAAAAAACTTAAAGGCAAACAGATCTTGCCTGTTTTCGTATAGTCACCGCAAAGATATTCCTTAAAGTATGGTTAATATACGTGAATACTTGCAAATGTTCTAAATTTGCAATAAGAAGAAGATTAAACCAATTACATCTCTAAAATGAAATATTAAATAGCTGTTGACATAAAATCACCAGAGAATTTTTAATGACATGGGACCATGCTTATGATACAAGTGAGAAAGACAAGATCTTATCTATGGTGGGAGAGAGAGAGAGAGTGTGTATGTATATTAGAATTACATGCACTTTTCATTTTCTCTTTTATGCTTTTTAATATTTTGGAATTTTATACAATGAACCTACATTTCTCTTATTATCAAAACTATTACTTGAAATAAAAAGATATTTTGATGACGACGACCAACATGCCCTCTTCTACAACCTCTCAGAAGAGTCGTGCAATCCCATTCGTGGATGGGGGAGGAGGGCAGATAGCGAATATGTACAAGTTTGGTTGCACATTATTTACTGCTGGCTCTGTTCTGATGGATCGGTGTCCTGCCATACTGGTGGTCAAATATTTTCAATACCACCTGTAGAGAAGAGTTTGTATCTCCAGAAGCTTCAATCCCAAAAGGCACCTTCCTCAGGATGTCTATGTCGTTCAGTGGAAAAGTCAGGGGTTTTCATCCCGGCCCTGATTTTTACTAACCGGATGACCTTAGGCAGATTGTTTTAACCTTTCTGAGACTCATCTATAAAATGGGACTAAAAAGTACCTACTGCAGAACCAGTGGGCAATGGTGGTTCAGTGGTAGAATTCTTGCCTTCCATGCGGGAGACCCAGGATCGATTCCCGGTCAATGCACCTCATGTGCAGCCACCCCCGTCTCTCAGTGGGGGCTTGCGTGTTGCTATGATGTTGAACAGGTTTCAGTGGAGCTTCCAGACTAAGACGGACTACAAAGAAAGGCCTGGAGATATACTTCCAAAAATCACTCAGTGAAAACCCTATGGATCACAACAGTCTGGTCTGAGGTGAGTGGGGTCCCATAAGTCGGGGGCTAATCTGACAGCAGCTAACAACAACAGACCTCAGATCCTACTCAGGGTGGTTGTGAGAATAAATGAACGTAGGTAAGGCCTCTGGCCCTAACAAGCACTCAGCCTCTAACAAGCTTCTACTAAGCACTGTTCACATAAAGCATATCTGAGGTGCCACAATTCCTCGGTGGCAGCTAGTCTTGTAGTCATAGGGTCACCCGGCCTAACGTTGAATTCACAAAGTATCTGTTATGTCTGGACACCGTTTTACGTTGCCTAAAAGCTGGTGACTGTTCCTGCAGGAATTTCTGGTTCCACTGTTGTTGTGCGTGGTTCTCCTGGGCTGGGCCATTGTTGACTTGGGCATTCTCCAGCTGACCTCACCCAGCTGCGGGAGCTTTCCACCCACACTCACTACCAGAACCTATGGCATGAACTTCCCAGGTTGCTTCTGACTGGGCGTGTGCAACCCCTAGGATATCCATGAAAATGGAACTTTCCTGGGGTTTCGCATCAAGGTAGAACCAAAGCTGCTCCTTGGTTCTCTTTCTGCCGGAGAAAGCTTCTCTGGAGGTCAGGTTATGGTACCGCAGGCAGGGATGTATGTATGAAGTGTTGTGATGACCAAATCCACTAACACTGGGAATCTCAACGCTTGTGAAATTTCTCAAGATCTACTGCAAACAAAGTTGGTTGTTCAATTAGACGTAGCTCTTTTTTTTGGGCAATGGCAAGTTGCCTGTACAACTCATAGAATTCGTTTGTAGAAAAGGGATAGCAAACCTTTGTAAAATGCATTTTATGTTCGTGTGTGTGTGTGTGTGTGTGTGTGTGCACGCACGTGTGTGTTTTCTTAACCGGGACGGTAACTTTAATACTACTGTATCACCTCTAGTAAGACCCAAGTCTGCAGTCAGTTTTCCCTGGTGAATCCAGGATGATTACCTGAGGTTGCTTGTGCGGGTTGAGGTTTCTGGTCATGGCCCAAAGCAAAGTGAACTAATAGAGGGGAGTGCTGAGGAAGGTTGTTCTACGAGGGCAAAGTTGGTGTTGCTCAACAGATGTTTCAGAGGAAGTGAGTAGCCTTATTTTTTCCAGTTCTGGAATCCTGGAAAACCAGGGCTGGAGTGAAGTTGTGTAAGCACTGCAGTGCACATGAGGGTTTTCATGCTGGTGTTCAGGGTGTCCATGATCCCTTTATTCCTTTCCAGACCTGTCCAAGACCCTGCTTACTTAGGGATGCTAGTCTTTTGCCACTGACAGCCCCCAACCTGGAGGTATGAGGGAAATGGTCTCTGAGTCCAGGACATGTCCATCAGGAATCTGCTGAACGAAGGACAGACACTTGGTTCCTCCTTCACTCCAAGCCAAGTCACATCTGGAATATTTACTTGGATCCACAATCAATGCCCATGGAAGCAGCAGTTTAGAAATCAAATGACATATTGCACCAGGCATATTTGCTGCAAAAGACCTCTTTAAAGGGTTAAAAAACAAAGATGTCATTTTGAGGACTAATGTGTGCCTGACCTAAGCCATGGTGTTTTCAATTGCCTCACATGCATGTGAAAACTGGACAATGAGTAAGGAAGAGTAAAGAAGAACTGATGCCTTGGAATTACGGTGTTGGCAAAGCTATTGAATATACCATGGACTGCCAAAAGAACGAACAAATCCATCTTGGAAGAAGTATGGCCAGAATGCTCCTTAGAGGTGAGGATGGCAAGACTTCATCTCATGTACTTTGGACATGTTATCAGGAGGGACCAGTCCCTGGAAAAGGACATCCTGTTTGGTAAAGTAGAGAGTCAAAGAAAGAAAAGAAGACCATCATCGAGATAGACTGACATGGTGGCTTCAATGATGGGCTCAAGCATAGCAACCATTGTAAGAATGGCGGACTGGGCAGTGTTTTGTTCTGTTGTACATAGGGTTGCCATGAGTCAGAACCGACTCGACGGCACCTAACAACAACAGGCTGCAGCAGATTATAATCTGGGAACTGAGAAAGGGCTTGCAGTGTGGAAGGGGAAGGCATGTGAGGTGGGCCTAATGGGAGCAGGAGAGCTGGTTGATGGCCTGACACTAAGAAAGGAGGCAGAAAATCTAGACTCAGCATAGAACCGTAACCCTGCACTGTGTGATCACAGAGCTCCAGCTCTGCCGACACCGCTCTTGAAGACAGTAGAGAATTTTATATTTCAGAAAGGTGCCATCTTCCTCATCAATTACAAGAAAAATTAATTTTCTGTTTCTGGATGACTGGCAATTGTCAGATCCTGGGACAAGTACAAGACCAGAAGGACAAGGCAACCTCCCTTCTGCCTGGGAGGTTCTCACATCCTGGCTGGGGAAGCTGGGCTTTTGTAGGTAGAAAATGTATTAAAAATGCAAGGCGGCTTCTGCTAAGTGCCAAATAAATGATTAGGCAGTAATTGCCTTGGAATTGAAAGAAAGAAAAATAATCAAGTCTCCCCACACCACCCTCTCCCCACACCATATGACCACCTTCCTAGGGAGGAAACAGGTATTTGTTGGAAACAAGTTAGAACTGTCAAAAACCCAAGAAGTCAATCTAGAAATTGTGACATGTAAATTACATTTGTATTTGTTCTGCAAGGGAATAAAATTTACCATTTTTCATTAAGATAGAAAATGAGAAGCCACCACTGCCTCATCCAAGACTGTCATGCACGCCCCCATGCCATCACCTCCTCCATTTTAGTTATGCTATACCTGTGGCAAGGTGTTTTTGCTGCTAGCATTTGTCATTTAGGGTCTACATAGGGTTCACTGGTCATCAGGTTAACTCAAGGATAGATGTCCTTTTTGCAACTTCTGATAAAGTCATTGGCGTGACTTTTATTTAATGATGCAATTAAACAAAGAGTATGGCCATGAAAAAAAGTGGACAACTTGAACCCACCAGGAATTTACAATGTTGGCAAACCACTTAATCCGTCAGATATGTCAAGGACTGGCTTCATGGGTCTTGAAGGACTTAGGGAGGAATACCCATTGCCGTTGAGTCAATTCTGACTCATAGCTATCCTACAGGTTGGGATAGAGGCAAGGAAACTATTCCAGAGAGAAGACAGCAAAGGTGTGGAGGTGGGACCGGGTGGGCATCAGTGAACAATTGGGGAAACTGTGATGAAAGTAGTTTCTCTGCAGGGATTTGTGAGAAACTGATTTAGGGTGGGTGGTAGGATGGTGGGATATGTAATGAGTTGTTATTGTTTTGAGAAGATATTGGTTTGAGTTCCTTCAGAAACAAACCCTGCGTAGGGAATTGGGCACAAGCAGCTTATTTGAGAGGTGATCCCAGGAAGCGTGATGGGGGAGTGGGGAAGTGAAATGGGAGGAAGGAAAGTCAATAATGAGAGGGTTGTCACTACAGGCAATGGGAACTCAGTCCCTCTGGAGATCTCTGAGAGATCTGTGGAACACACTTCAGGATTGTCCCACAGAGGTGTAAGGAAGCTGGGGTTTTAATCCATCAAATTGCATCTTTATTAGTTTCACAGCACTGCCTTAACAAACTACCACAAACTGGGTGGTTTGAAACAACAAGAATGCATTGTCTCATAGTTTTGGAGATCAGAAGTGTGAAATCAAAGTGTCAGCAGGACCTTGCTCTCTGAAGGCTCTAGGGGAGGGTCTTTCCTTGCTTCTTCCTAGCTTATGGTGGTTCCTGGAAATCCTTGGCATTCCTTCGCTTGTACGCATCACTCTAGTCTCTGCTCGTTCTTCACGTGGCTGTCTTCCCTCTGTGTCTCTGTGTCTCTTCTTCTCTTTCATAAGTCAGATTGGATTAGAACCCACTCTATGCCAGTATGACCTCATGTAAGCTTAACTAACAACAGCTTCAAAGACCCTATTTCTAAATAAGGTCACATTCACAAGTACTGGAGGTTAGGGCATTAAATTATCTTTTTTTTTTTTTGGGAGGGAGGGCACAACTCAATCCATAGCACCATCTTTTATTGGTTGAAGTTTGCTCCTGGGGCCTTACTCGCTGGCCACCCCATGAATAGACTGAATATGCTCCTGAGGCCAGGAAATACCTTCAGGCAAAGACAAACAGGTGCCTGAGGTAATCAGGCCTCAGCCTATATGGGACCTGTCCACCAAGCTGTAGGTGACCTCCAGGTGGGCAGAGGGGATATGGGTGGACCCATCACCTTCTGCCATACATTCTTCTCACCTTCAAAGAAGACTCTAAGAAGGTGATGTTGGTTTCAGACTTGCCCCCTCTCTTTCTGTGGGTCAGGAGTTTCCCTGAAGGAGTTCCCCTTCCCACCCCATACACCAGGGTCTCTGTTCCTTGTATCTTTCCGGGTAATTGGAGAGTGTGGTGCTTAAAGGGACTTTTGCCTTTTAGCAGGAGAGCAAGACATGAATTTCTAATTATGAAACTTTAGTTGATTGAGAAATATATTTTGGGAGAGACAGAGGTTTCCCCGGAGCCTTGAGATAACAGTTACCTTCTAAGGTTCTACCAGATGTCAGGTAAGCCAGAGCCCTGAGGACATTGAAGTTTTGTTCACAAATGGCCAGGGACATTTTATTTTCTGCAGGACTGAAAACCAGGAGATATTCTTCTGTCGACATTCTAAATTGTCACAATTGTAAAGTGAGAGTGACTTTAGCTAGGCACCATCTCTATGAACTGAAAATGAGAAAAGAATTAAAGAAGTTAAAAAAAAATATTAATCAGAAGAATTCTATTCAACAGGAGATCTTTATCACTCTTACCAGAGTAGCTAAAGAGCCAAAGCTATCACAGAAATTGTCAGCCAAGGATGCAGAAAGCCATCTTACAACCGGAATTATGAAATTCTCTATTCTTGACACATGTGGTCATCTCCACGGTGACTGATTGTCATGCCACAGCCAACAAGAATATGAACACAAAGAGAAACAGCACATGCAGACGAACCGCCATTCCATCTCCACCTAACTAGTCCAAGTCAGAAAAATAAAAGGAAGAAAATATCTGAAGATAAAAGTAGAATTAACTGGGAATTGATTTTTTTCCCTCAGGTAGCATTTCTTGTTACATAAATGGTTTAA
This sequence comes from Trichechus manatus latirostris, assembly GCF_000243295.1. Classification (NCBI taxonomy): domain Eukaryota; kingdom Metazoa; phylum Chordata; class Mammalia; order Sirenia; family Trichechidae; genus Trichechus; species Trichechus manatus. The sequence continues at coordinate 8,972,955 of NW_004444033.1, forward strand.
GTTGATTTTCTTGCGTGTAGCGGGCTGGTAAGCCTGTTAAGCCCCTGAATACTAAAAATCGTAAATCTGGAAGGAGCCTAAGAGGTCACCTTGTTCAGTTTCTGGTTTCCAGCAGAAATGATCAGTCTCAATGGAGTTCTGAAAGACCCTGCAGGAAAGATGATGCTACAATCTTCCTCAAGATCCCAGCTCACGTGTTTTAAAACCTACAATAAGACGGCCCTTCTATCAATCGCAAGTCTATGTTCCGAATTTTAAGTCTATGTTTTATATTCTGTTCTCACCGACACCGTGAGAAGAGCTGGTTGCTGAGAACGCTGCACTTCGCATTTCTGATAACATATCTACTCCTGGCCCTCCAGGTTCCAGCTATCCCTGAACCAATGGGCTTGTAGGGAGATTACTAAGGAGACGGGAGTAGGGAGTGGTTGGTTGGGGTGGGTGTGGCAGATGCAAGGGGTGCCCCCAAATTTGCAAGAGTAGCTTAGGAGAAATTTACTTTTCCTCAATTTCTGCTCTTTCCCTTTGGAACATGAGTGTGGCAGTGACCCAGCTTCAGCCATCAGACCCAACGCCCTGGGTCAGTGGAGCAACTGGACAGGCGGCGCTAGACCTGGTACTGAGAGAGAAGCACAGTCTCTTACTTAAGCCCATTGTACATTACGTCTCTCATTGGAGCGGCCTCTCCTGTCTCCTAACACAGTGGGACAGCCACTAGGACCCAAACAAGCCAGGACCCAAAGGCTCCATGTCAAAGAGCCTTTCCTGAGACAATGGTTGTTGACTTTTTCTTTCCCCATCATAACTTACATGATGAATTACACTTACATATTCGACACTCTCATAGCAGACTCAGATTTTGGAGAAACGCCCCCAAATTTGGGAACCCTGGTGGCATAGTGGCTACGTGCAAATTTGGTGGTCAGGTATAGCCCCACACTAACCTCGGGTCCCCACAACTCTAACAGTCTGTCAGCTGGGCTGTCTGCTCTGGATGGAGGTCTGGAGAAGCTGGGCTATGGGTTACCTGAACTTCCTGGCCCTCAGACTGCAGCCCTCCATCCTCATCCACCCTAGAAGTCAAGTGATTGCAAGAGGAAGTGGTGTTATTATGGGGCTCTCCTCAACTCCACGCTCAGGTTATTAGTCTCCTATGGCTGCCTTAACAAAGTATTACAGACTGGGTGGCTTAGAACAACAGAAACGTATTCTCTCACAGTTTTGGAAGCTCGAAGTTTTGGAATCAAGGTGTCAGCATGGCCATGCTCTCTATGAAGGCACTAGAAGAAGATGCTTCCTTGCCTCTTCTGAGCTTCTGGTGGTTCCTGGTAATCCTTGGTGTTCCCTGGATTACAGAAGCTTCACTTCAATCTCTGCCTCCATCTTTACATGGCCATCTCCCCTCTGTGTCTCTCCATCTCTATGTCTCTTCTCCTCTTTTATAAATTAGATTGGATTAGGACCTATCCTACTCTAGTATGACCTCATGTGAACTTAAATGATAACCCTTCAAAGACCCTATTTCCAAACAAGGTCATGTTCACAGGTACCAGGGATTAGGGCTTTAATATATTAGTTCAATCCATAACACTGAAGTGTTAAAAATTGTAGATCATGGGGCACAAACCTTCCTAACAACCCTATGAAGCAGCAGGGAATACTTATTATCTCCATTCTACATATGAAGAAACTGAGGCCCAGACAGGTGAAGAGATTTGCCTAAGATTGAGATAATAATTTAGAGGCACAATCAAAAATAGTTCTATTTGCTTGACACCTGACACCAAGAACCAAGATGATGCACAGCTTCTGCACCTCTCTTCCCACCTCTCCCACCCCCAGAAACATATAGATTGTTTACTTATATATACTGACAGATGCCGAAACATAAACCCACCTGCGCTGGTTGGAAGTAGAGCCTGAGATAAGGACTTGATGTAGATGGTTATTTGAGGGAAGATGCCAGGAATCGGGAGTGAGGGAGTAGAGAGAGTGAGGTATGGAAAGAGGAAAAGCCAGTCAGGGTGTGTTACAGAGCTGATGACCATTGTGGGCAACTGAGGCTCAATCTCACTGAAGATCCTCAGAGGAACCATGTAGAATGCACCTCAGATTTCCCTCCAGAGGATGACAAGCTGTGGCATTTATCTGCCAACTCATGCCTCCACTTGTTGGGGATTAGCCATGAGGGCCTCGTCACCACCCAGCCCCAGTTCCAGGCTGAATGAGATCATGTGGCTTCAGAAGAAGCCCCAAGGCAGGAAAGTGAAGAGATGTAGGAGGTCCTTGAAGTGGGAACTGTTGAATCAGTGTACACTGGGTCTGTCTACCACAACTGCAGCTGAAATTAGAGGTGGGCTGAAGGGATGTCATCTGGCCATCAAAAGGGTCTACTTTACCACCCTTACGAGAGGAGGGGGGGGGGGGTCAAGGAAAACCAACCTGGAAGGTGGGAATGAAAGTGAGTGGGTTATTGGATGAGATGTGTGTGGGGACGGCAGGGAAGGGTGAAATGGCTGTGAGTGGTGATGGGAATGCTTGCTTCCCCTCAGTTTCTCTTTCTAAAAAGAGCCAGGATCTGGAGTCAGAAGTATGAGGCTGACATCTCTGCTGGGTCCAGCTGTTTCACCTTGGACAAGTCACATGACCTTTCTGTAAATAAGACTAGTAACTATTTGCCTCACATATAACATGGTGATGTTGTGAGGATCAACAAGCCACACACACACACACATGAGCTGCTGGTATTGTCATAGAAGGTGGTACAGGACTGCTGGGGCTGTAGATCTCATACCCTCATCTTCAGCTCTTACTCCAACCAACACAGAGATCTTCCATTTCTAATAAATACAGCAATTTTTATCCTTCAATGTGTAGAAGCTCTTTAGCCATGGTCCTGCTTACTTTCATGACTTATACTCGTGCTTTGTTAAATTGTTCTGAAAATGCTTGTTTCACACTTTTAGACATTGCTGCAGGGAGTAGAAAATGGTAGAACCCATATGTCATGGATTGAATTATGTTCCCCCAAAAATGTGTGTATCAATTTGACTAGGCCATGATTCCCAGTATTGTGTGGTTGTCTTCCATTTTGTGATTATAATTTTACATTAAAGAGGATTAGGGTGGGATTGTAACACCACCCTTATTCAGGTCACAACCCTGATCCAATGTAAAGGGAGTTTCCCTGGGGAAGAAAACAGAGAGTTGGGGACCTCATACCACCAAGAAAGCAGTGCCAGGAGCAGCCTTTGGACCCGGGTTCCCTGTGCGGAGAAGCTCCTAGTCCGGGGGAGGATTGATAAGAAGACCAACAGCGAAAGTCTTCCCCTGGAGCTGACACCCTGAATTTGGACTTTAGCCTACTTTACTGTGAGGAAATAAACTTCTCTTTGTTAAAGCCATCCACTTGTGCTATTTCTGTTAGAGCAGTACTAGATGACCAAGACACCACGTGAAAACCAAGGTGGTAACATCTATCAAAACTATAAATGCTTTGACCCTTTGGCACAACAAAACCACTTCTGAGCATTCATTTCAATGTTGTTTCTAGTAGCAAAAATCTAGAAGCATAAGAGCTCAAATAGGGTATTGGTTAAATAAACCATGGTATATCCACCCAGTGGAATCCCATGATGCTGTTACTGGAAAAAAACAAAACAAAAAAAAAAACAAAACAAGAACTCTGGAGGGACTCCGGCAAGATGGTGGTCTAGGCAGAAGCACCACGCCGTCCCTCCACAACAAAGATCCGAAAAACTAAGCCAAACAGAGAATCAACAATCCTG
>NW_004444033.1:8984467-9016140 GCF_000243295.1 Trichechus manatus latirostris
AACTCTGTATATTCTAATATGGAAAGCACTCTAGGATATATTGATATATTGATAAAAGCAAGGTTCAGAACACTAAAGTATGCTACCTTTTGTATAAGGAAAGGAAAAAACCCTGAATATATAAGAAAATAATAAGAATGTGTCTAAGTGAGGGCGGTAGGGAGAGGAATGGGGGGGACGAGGACAGGATAAGTGTGAGACTGCTTAATGAATAGCTTTTTATTCATTTTGATATTTGACCCAATGCATTGCCTACCCTAAAATAAAAATAAAAATTGAAAAACAAGAATAAGTCTGTTTCTAGGATTCTGTTGTCAAATGCAAACTGGAAAATATAGGTAAGAGAGAAATGCTGACTCTGATGAGTCAGATGACTGAGGACAGAACTGAAGTTCTAGTAACAAAAGTTCAGGCCACTCACAATTATTTTTATGACCCTAGTGATCTGCTCTTGTTAGGAACTTTGAAATGAGTAACCCCAAAGAGGTTTAGCACATCCATTAATTATGGTAGAGAGTGGGGAAAGAAAGATTTATTATTATTACTATTATCATAATCATTGTTATTTATAAGGAGTTTTTACATATTTATCTCATTTGTCCTCCCAACAACACTGTGGGTGGTATCACCATCATCATCATCATCATCATCATCATCATCGTATCTCCATTTTATCAACGAGAAAACTGAATCTCAGAGAAGTTAAACAACCTGCCCAAGGCCACATAGCCAGCGGGGGATGCTACTGGATTCAGAATTAGGCCTGATTTAACTATGAGACGAGAATTTACCAGATACAAGTCCAAGTTCATCTACTCAGCCCTTTGTTCAAAAACTGTTTAGTGAGCACCTAGAAGAATATAGAATATATACCATGGACTGCCAGAGTGAACAAATCAGTCTTAGAGGAAGTACAGCCAGAAAACTCCTTAGAAGCTGGAATGGCAAGACTTCGTCTTGTTTATTTTGGACATGTCACCAGGAGGGACCGATCGCTGGAGAAGGACATCATGCTTGGTAAAGTAGAGGGTCAGTGGAAAAGAGACCCTCAGTGAGATGGATTGACACAGTGGCTGCAACAATGGGCTCATACATAGTAATGATCATGAAGATGGTGCAGGGCCAGGCGATGTTTCGTTCTGTTGTACATGAGGTCACTGTGAGTCAGAGCTGACTTCACAACACCTAAGAGCAATAACAGCATGACATGGCTGGCATGCTACTAGATCCAGCAGATGAACTTTCTTGAAATATAGATGATGTCTTTTAAAGTTTGTTTCAGGAGTTCTTCTCTGGGGACTTCCTTGTCTGCAGAGGCTATAGCAGGGCTAGCCACTTGGAAAGAGACAAGGTTCACTTGCCTGTCCCCCACTGCCATCAGTAATATCACTTGCTGGCCATTGGTCTGAGCCAGGCTTGCAGAGAAGCTCAACTGAGAGCAATAAAGTGGCCTCTGAAGGAGTCAGCTTGCTCCTGTACCTTGTGCTCTGGGCACCAGACTCGGTAAGACCTTCTGGACACTGGACTGCTGATGTTGCATGGGACTATGTGGTGGGAACTAACACATAATTCTGTGTCCCAGCTTTATTGCTGAGGTCCATAATGAGTCAGTATAATTAAGTACCATTTGCCTGGTTAGTTAGTTCAGGTGTCTAAATCTGTCACCATAAAGTATGTGATGTTAAACATGTTTGGATTAGAACCTTCTGGAGCCGATGCCAATGCAGACAGCTATATTAATCACGTGGGAGGTTATCTTATTTTCAATGCACCTCTGCGTTACAGTGTTTCATCCATCAAGGGCTTGCTGAAGACATCCGTAAACTTTGATTTATTGTGCTGTTCCTGGTACAGAATTAAATAGCATTATACTCAAATATATTGGCTTAATTGACAGGTAGAGATTTAATCCCGTTAATTATCTAGGCTGCTTGAAAGCTTTCCATTAACCCCTTGCTGAATTGGCGGGATTCAGAAGAGGTGTCTCAGCACCTATTCTGGGCTCAGGTAAATCCATCGTTGTTCTTTCTCTTCAGAAAGTTTGTTCCCACCAGCCCCAATTTGTGAGTCAACACATATCCATGGGACAAGGTATCATCCAGGTGGCTTCCTCTCTGACTCCACAGAGCCCACTCTTTTAGGTGTCAGGATCTCTCTTGGCTTTGGATTTTGTATGTGAGGACTTCATGAGATAATGTGTGTGAAAGTCATTCATTCATGCGTTTATTCAACACACTTTTATTGAGTGCTTACTATGTTCAGGCACTTTGCTGGGCTGGAAAAAACAGAAATATACGTAAAGACAGTTGAAGCCCTCGACAAACTTCCATCTTTTATAAACCATAAGTTATTCTCTCTCTGTGTATATTATAGGACTCTGGTGGCATAGTGGTTAAGTGCTACAGCTGCTAACCATAAACGGTCAGCAGTTTGAATCCACCAGGCACTCCCTGGAAACTCTGTAGGGCAGTTCTAATCTGTCCCATAGGGTTGCTATGAGTCAGAATCGACTCGACGGCAACGGGTTTGGTTTTTTTTGGTTTCTCGTTATTGATAATAATCTGTACCATTACAATACTAGTTACCAGTTGCTATTAAGTCTATTCTGGCTCATGGTGACTCTATGTGTGTCAGAGTAGAACTATGCTCCATAGGGTTTTCAATGACTGATTTTTTGGAAGTGGATTGCCAGGCTTTTCTTTTGAGGCTTCTCTGCGTGGACCTGAACCACTAACCTTTTCATTAGCAGCCTAGTGCATTAACCATTTGCACCGGGGACTCCACCATTATAATAACGTATGTTAAAAAGTTTTCCATACCAGAAAGCATAGTTGCAGTTAAACTTTATCCTCATAGAATCAGTACTTTCAACAAAGAACACTAATGATGGAAATTTCAAGCATTGTGGCATAAGGTTGTGGGACATACTTGAAGAAGGCAGATTCTTTTGTAGATTTTCAACTTACTTCTCACAAAGCTGCCATGTTCTCTGCCTGCATATATGGTGGACCCTGTCAATGGAACTATCTGCTAAGCTTCTCTGCTCCTCGGGCGAACAAATATCCTCTCTGTTCCTGGTCATTGTGCTGGGTGTGGAGGACACAGAGAGATGGCAGCCCCAGCTCTGCCTTCTGGGAGCTCACAGTCCAGTGGAGACACAGACAGCAGTACGTGGACTGTTATGGAGGAAGCACAGGGAGGGTATGGGAGCCCAGAATGGACACACTTAGCCTGGGACGATTCAAGGAAGGCTTCCTGAAAGGGCACTGTCTGATTTGAGTTTTAACGAAAGATTAGAGATGATTCAGTTAAAGAAGACACAGCCTCTACCAAATAGAAAAATAATAAGAGAAGAAGCTGAGATGGAACAGCAACAAGATGAGGTGGAAATTGAGCTAGGGGAGATAAGTAGGGCTTGCAGGGAAAGTACAAGGCCAAAGAAATTTTAAAATTCACTTTAGAGGCAGTAAAGGACAGAATTGAAGCTGTGGAAAATACCTCAAGGATGGGCTGGAGCACCACGAAATTTACAAGGCTTACTTGCTTCAGGCGCAATCAGCAGAAACTGATAAAAGCATAAACATTGTCAGAGACTTTAACAAACCTCTTTGACCAATAAAGCAGGCAATACAAATAAGGACAAAGAGAATGGCAATTAGTAAGCTTACTGCAAAGTTGGTGACTATAAACAGAGTTCATAATAAGCATTTATGGAGCATTTGCCAAACTGATCATAAACACTAGGCCCCAATGACAACTGCAACAAAGTCAAATGAGTAGAAATTATTACAAGGGCTGAAAGATACAGTGCTTAAAAGCAACAACTTTGGGGTTACTAACTGAACCTCAATTTCTTAATCTGTAAAATGTAGCTATTAATAATAGATATCTCCTTGTTGTGAGGAGTAAATGAGTATTTATAGAGCTTATTGTAGTTGGTTGGCACATAATAAGCATTCAATACATGCTAGCTATTGGTATTATTGTTACTATTTTTGTCACATTCTCTGTTCTCTAGATATTAAGAGTTTAAAGAAATAAACCCCCAGTCAATTAAGATTAAAAAAAAAACTGTAAACAATTGTTGAATTAAAGAGAATATCAAAATCACAGTTACAAAACAAGGAGAAAATAATCAGATCAGAAGGCAGCCAAAGCTCCACAACAGGTAGACTCATAGACTTAAACAATCTTCTTATTTTAGGAAAAAAACAAAACAAAACAAAAAACAATCCAGAAAAGTAAGAATGAAATAAATCTAAGGAAAAGAGAAGGAAGGAAACAGCAAAGGTAAAAGCAGAAATCATTAAGAAAAGAAAGCAGAAAATTTGTATATTTGATTAAAAAAATTAACAGCTTTTTCTTTGTAAGATAAAACAGTAAAATGTACCCGCAGCTTGTAAATTTAATTTTTAAAAGCTCAAGACATATGCCATGTTCTAGATGACAGGACTGAATATTATAAAAATGTTACTTCTTCCCAAATTATTTTTTCTGTTTATCAAAAACCCCATCAACATTCTGATGGAACTATTTCTTGGAATTTGGCAATATGATTACAAGGTGCATCTGGAGAATAGATGAAAATAGCTGAGAACATTTTGAAAACATATTCTAGTATTAAATCCATCTGAACAGTCTAGATTCAGAAGAATAGATATTTTGAGGGCAGAAGGACGTCAATATAAAAAGACCCTTGGTCATCCTGATACCTTACTGAAATACTAATTGCCATCAACCTGGAATTCTCATCTACTCAGACCTAGCTCTAGATATTTTTGCCTTTTTGATGCACAGAACTTTAAACCAAACAACAGAAAGACAGGTTGAGAATAAACTGCTCTCGTGTACTTCAATAAGAGCCCAGAAAAACAGTGAAGCCCTAAAACAAAAATGTCTTTGAATCTTATTCAGATGGGATCCTGTGTATTTATAGAGTTTTACTTATTTATTTCAAAAGTATGTATTATTATCATAAAAAGGACCAGCCATTACAAGCCCCTTTTAGTATTCTCAAGTCATAGGTTTTTCATATTTCCAGGCTTAGACATTTGGGAAGGTCATGTTCAAGTTTTAAGTAGGAAAATCTGTCAAGGACAAATACTACTATTTATAAATATTTTCTAAAATAATTGCCAGAAAGACTCTAAAAATGGGGCTGTTTTATACTTAAGGTCCCAAAATAACCAGGTTGCTTTCATATGCCATCTGAGCGAAGGAATGGGAGCTCTGATGATGGAGGAGGGTGGACTGGGGATCTTTGAGTGAGACTGACTGGTCACAGGACTCCTGGGGCCAGCAGGACAAAGAAGAATAGAATGTGCAAGTCTTCCCCCCTACCCCCCGCCCCAAAGCCAGGAGTATTCTGTGGAAGGCTGAAGAATCTAGAAGTATAGGGGGAGTAGTACAGCAACCAAATGTTGGTGTCAGTACTGATTTCAAATCTTGAGTTCCATAACCAGGCCATAGGTTCAGAGAGTAGGCTCTAGAGTTCCCAAAACCATGAACTAAATCCCAGCTCCATCACTTACTAGCAGTCTAATCTTGGACAAGTTCCTTCAACACTGACTCCCCGTTCTCTTATCTCTATGTTAGGGATTATACAGAGCTCAACAAACGGTAGCCATTATTACTTGGGATAAGAGAATATGGTCATTGTAAGTCTAGGGTTCTCATCACAGAGTGGTAGAAAATGGGACAGGGAGTAGAGTAAATGTGTAGGTAAAAGAAATCTAACAGGCAAAGTATTGTGTGTGTGTGTGTGTGTGTGTGTGTTAGAGAGAGAGAAAATATATGAATAAAAAGGATTAAAAATTAAACAGTGCACGTCTAGGAATATGCCCCCAGAGACCTAAAACTACTGACACAAACAGATATATGCGATCCTATGGAGTCCTAGTAGCACAGTGGTTAAGAGCACGGCTGCTAACCAAAAGGTCAGCAGTTCGAATCCACCAGCCACTCCTTGGAAACCCTATGGGGCAGTCCTACTCTGTGCTATAGGGTCGCTATGAGTCGGAATTGACTCGACAGCAACAGGTTTGGTTTGGTTTTTGGTATGTTCATTGCAGCTTTATTCACAATAGCAAAACAATGGAAACATCCAAAGTGCCCATCAACAGATGAACGGATAGGCAAATTGTGGTACATACATTCAATGGAATACTATGCAACTATAAAGAACTATGATGAGTCCTTGAAACATATTATAACATGGTTGGATCTGGAGGACATAATGCTAAGTGAAATAAATAAAGTATATAAGGACAAATATTGTATGATCCCTCTTTTATAAGATGACAAGAGCAGATAAATACAGAGACCAAAGTTCATTGGTGGTTACCAGGAAGAAGAGGGGGAAGGGGGAAGTACATTTAGAATGTAGAGACTTGTTAGTTTTGGTGATGGAAAAAATGGCACCGAGTGTGGAAGTAGTGAACACAACCATAGTAAAGATGAGTGTTTGAACCCAAATAGAAGGCAACAGACATAATTAAAGAGAATGGTGACAAATTGTGATAAATGTAACTAATGTCAATGAACAATTTGTGTGGAAATTGTCAAAAAATTCATTGTGGGATGTACAGTTTTGCATCAACAGTAATAACAATTAAAATATGTGTATGGTTCCATAGACAAATATGTATACATATATATGTACAGAAGTGCATATATGAGTATAACTGTGGCATAGTATGTACATGTTTATGTGTGCTTTATATATTCAAGTATAAAATAAAGCACATAGGAGACACAGCTATGAATACTCACTAGACAAACCTGAACGCCTCACGGGATTGGTCTACTGGGTTTGATGGTTTAGGACCATAGTCTAATGGAGCAGCCCAGTCATTTGGCACAATATTGTCCATTAAGACCATGTTGTACATCTTAGTTTGGTGAGTTGTGGCTGGGGTTCTTAAAAACTTGCGAGCAGCCATCTAAGATACAATTATTGGTCTCTACTCGTCCGGAGCAAAAAGAAAGGAGGAAACCAAAGACTCAAAGAAGAAACTAGTCTACAGAATGAATAGTCTACACAAACAAGGGCCTCACCTCCCTTGAGACCAGAAGAACCAGATGGTGCCCAGCTACCACTACTGACCATTCTGACCAGGGACTCAGTATATTGTCCCAGATAGAATGAGAGAAAAATGTAGAACAAAACTCAAATTCTTAAAAAAAAATTCCAGACTTACTGGGCCGGTAGAGACTGGATGAGCCCTAGAGATTATTGCCCTGGGATACTCTTTAAACTTGGAACTTAAACCACTCCCAGAGATCACCTTTCAGCCAGGTGACAGATTGGCCCACAAGATTAATAACACCCGTGAATACTGTGCCTCTCTAAATGATCATCTAGATGAAACAAAATGGTAAGCATTTTCCCTAGACAAAACATGAGAAGGTAAGAGGGGACAGGGAAGCTAGATTAATGGAAACAGAACAACTAGAATGGAAATAATGAGAATGCTGATATATTGTGAAAAATGTAACCAATGTCACTGAACAACATGTATAGAAATGGTTAAATGAGAACCTAATTTGCTGTGTAAATGTTCCCAAAAAACACAATAAAATATTTTAAAAAAGAAACTGTATGCAGCTATTAAAAATGAGAACTACAAAGATCATGCAAAAAAATACTTCCAATATGCTAAATAAAATAGAATCACAATTACAAAAAAAAGTTTTGAATGGTGCACATTATTGGGGAAAACCACAGGTATTAATATTATGCTGGCTAAAAATATTAAAGAATCTACAGAAGACAAAAATCCATAAAAGTTTGGTGTGGAGAAGAGAAGGGAGGTAGAGTGAATGGTCTAGAGAAATACTTGCAAATCAGCGTTGGGAGAAAGAAAGATGCTGAGTCCCCAACACCCAGCCTTTGAGAAGCTGATGAGAACCTTATTCCCCTGTGTTAGGGAGGAAGCAGTGGTTATGGGAATAAGGGGGAAGGTGGCATGAGGTCAGAGGGTCCGGTTGTACCTGCTGGGATCTGGCTGGAAGTAATGCTGAGTAGGGGGACACCTAAACAACCCTGAATACTGGGAGTGAGGGAGTCATAGACAAAAGGGTCTCCATGGAAGCTGCTGGTAGTCATGGACTAAAGTACAAGAATTATAGCCATTAACACAAACTTTTCTCTTTTACTGTTTATATTTATCCTTGTGCACATCATTAGATGAAACAAATTAGTATTGGCATCAAGTAAAGCTTACAACAGCACTGAACTCTCAACTCTCTTCCAGTAAATGTCTTATCTTCCCCGATTTGTGGCTCATCTCTTTACAACTTAATGAGATTAAAAGGGTATTGATGACAACACAGAGTATGTAGCAGATGGGCAAAAGGACTCTAGCTCACACATTGGAAAGATGATTAAACCATTTAGCAGGCTACAAGGCTGCTGGCTTGCTCTGAGATTTATAGGAACCAGACTTTGAGTCTTACAGAAGTAACTCCTAGCATCACTTATCCACAGGTACCAAGGTCTTAGCTCACATGTAGCGACAGAGTTGCCTGGGAGGTCTGGGAAAGATGGAGGTATCAGGAAGTTCTTATGGAAATTCAGGAGTATCTTTAATTCAGGATGGAGTTGCCTCTGGCCTTTCCTGGATCAGCAAAAAGAACCTTTGGAACATTGTCTTCTACCCATGTCTGTGTCCCCTGGAGAGGAAGAAAGGGAGAAGGGAGAGCAGTAAAGAAATGGAAAAGAGGGCCAGCTCAGCCAGACTCTCTTTCCTGCACACTTTGAAGTCATTCCTGATTAACCTTGGGCAAGACCAGCCTCATTGTTATGGTGCCAGGAAAGACAACTTGACAGAACATTTGTCCTGTTTTATGGATTATTTTCCTCTCATTTCAGAAATCTGACACCTGGTGGGTCACTCTGGTCATCCCTGCTGAGAACTTGTAGTGGTTAATCTTTTAATGCTCAAATTCCTCCCAGAGCATTCAAGGGATTCCCTGGCTATGTAGTGGCACCTGCAGTTTTCTTTTTCCTGTCCACTGATGGCAATGACGTCAGACTGGGTCAACTCCAAAAGCTTCACCCAGGTCACCACTGCAGCTCCACTGGCTGATGGCTGACTCAAAGGCCTGGCTATCTGATCAGGGAGTTGTCAGGAGGCACTTCTGAAGCTTCTGGTACTATCTCTCAATACTGCAGAGCTTCTGGACCAATATGGCGGGTGCCTTGTGTTCTCATGGACCCTGTGGAGATGGTGAAAAACTCTTCGAGCTCTGACTTACTCTTTTATTGCAAACCTCAGCCATGAGCACCTGGGGTCCAGGTCAGGAGAGCGTCTGTGTGACGGATGCCTTACTATACTCAGCCGCAGCTCCCAGGCACAGTGAGATGGGAAAAGAATGCTACCCCTTTAGTAGCTGGTGGGGGGCATTGGTGGCTCAGAGGGAGAAGTCTCACCTTCCATGTGGGCAAACTGGTTTGATTCTCAGCCATGCAGCTCATGTGCAGCCACCAACTATCTGTCAGTGGAGGTTTGTGCGTTGCTGTGATGCTGAACAGGTTTCAGCAGAGCTTCCTGGCTAAGATGAACTAGGAAGAAAGGTGTGGCAATCTACTTGGGAAAATCAGCCTATGAAAACCCTGTGGATCCTAATTGTCCGATCTGCAACTGATCATGGGGTTAGTGCAGGACTGGGCAGTGTTTTGTTCTGTTGTGCACGGGGTTGCCATGAGTTGGGGTCAACTCAACAGCAGCTAACAACAGCTAGTGTCTGGTACAAGAATTTATCATTGGAAGAGACTTGCCTTTTGGAAGAAAGTGCCTTGATAGCTCCTTTGCGTCGTCAGTTCCTCTGAAGCATAGCTGTTCTCTGGTGCCAAGGGTTCAGAGAAGGAACCAAAGTGATTCTGCGTGAGAAAAAAAGAGAACGAGCTTTATTTATTTATCCTGTGAGTATTTTTTTTTTTTTTTTTTTTTTGGTTTTGGGACGGGTAAGAGAAAGTAAAAAAGAGGAAGAATAAGCTAACAAGATGATGGGAGATCGTGAATTGCAAGATATGATTCATCTTCACTAATATCTTTAAAAACCGTACGATGCTTGGATTGATTGGGTTTCTTCTGGATGTCCGTGAATGGGGATTGCCTTTGGGGCTCTGCTGGCTCTGAGCAAAACGGCGGGCACACACACAGATGAAGGAAGGGGATACGGAGACTTCCACTGACGCAGACAACCGAACCAGGTGTCGCGTCCTTGAATCAAACCTGTGCAGCCCACTTGGTCCTGGATTATGCAAACTGAACCAAGGGGATGTGCCCCATCCGGGCCCAGGATGAGCTGAGACAGGTCTGTGGCCGAGTGGATGCAGCTGAAAAAAAAAAAAAAAAAGTTGCCATAGAGTCAACTCATGGCGACTCCATATGTGTCAGAGTAGAACAATGCTCCATAGGGTTTTCAGTGGCTGATGTTTTGGAAGTAGATCACGAAGCCTCTCTTCCCAGGCAGTTCTGGGTAGACTTGAACACCTGACCTTTCGGTTAGCAGCTGAGCTCTTATCAGTTTGCACCACACAGAGACTCCAGGTGCAGCTTACACATTGCCACTGAGTTGATTTTGACTCATAGCGACCCTATAGGACAGAGTAGAGCTGCCCTATAGTGTTTCCAAGGAGTGGCAGGTGGATTTGAACTGTCGACCTTTTGGTTAACAGGCGAGCTCTTAACCACTGTGCCACCAGGGCTCCCTGGATGCAGCTTAGGATCTACAAAACTGTTCTGGAACGAATGAAAATGGAAGCAAAACTGACCCCAACGACCACCTCTCTGGCCTCTCTGCACTATCATTCCTTTCTCTCTTCAAGGAGGGGCCTCTACAGTCTCTGAAGGGCCCCAGCACCTAGCCAGCTGCCAGTGACCAAATCTCTGTAGTTCCCTGGGAACTGGGAAGTGAGACCTTGCTCTGTACCAACTTTCTTTTCCATTCCATGTCCCCCAACATTCTCCTCTACCCATTCCACACACATTCACTGAGCACCTGCTCCATGCCTAATGCTCCACCAGGCTCTGAGGCCAGAGAGACAACACGTCGTCTATGAGAACAGAATGCTTAATTTCTCTGTACCCTGATGGGCTGGGTTCCAGGAGACTGACCCTTCACTCCTCTTGGCCTTCTCAGCACACTGCTAACATGCAATGCTTCTCTTCCAGAGATGGTTTCATTTCTTTGTCTTCAGATCAGTCTTTCAGAGAGATCAGTTTTGATTCTAGTTTTTTCATACATTTTCATCTTCTCTAATAAGCTATTTGGAGACCTGATGGTACAGTGGTTGAGAGCTATGGCTGCTAACCAAAAGGTCAGCAGTTTGAATTCACCAGCTGCTCCTTGGAAACCTTATGCAGGCAGTTCTACTCCGTCCTATAGGGTTGCTATGAGTTGGAATCCACTCAACAGCAATGGGTTTGGTTTAATACGCTATTTGGAGTCCCTGGGTGGTGTCGAGGGTTAACGCGCTCAGCTACTAATCAAAGCATTGGAAGTTAGAGTTCACCCAGAGGTGCCTGGGAAGAAAGGCCTGGCAATCTACTTCTGAAAAAAATCAGCCATTGAAAACCTTATGGAGCACACACAGTTCTACACTGACACACATGGGGTGGCCGAATCAGAGTCGACTTGACTACAACTGGTTTTTTTTTTAATATTCCAGGGCTCCCTGTATTAGCTTCCTGCTGCTGCTGTCGCAAATTACCACAAACTTAGTGGCTTAAACCAACACCAGATTTATTCTTTTAGGGTTCTGGAAGCCAGAAGTCTAAAACGAGTCAGCAGGGCTATGCTCCTTCTGGAGGCTGTAGGGCAGAATTCATTTCCTTGCCTTCTCCAGCTACTAGAGGCTGCCTATGTCTTTGGCTCATGGCTACCTCTACTTCTGTCAGCACATCCCCTTCTCTTACTCTGACCTTCCTGTCTGCCTCTTAGAAGGACCCTTGTGATTACACTGGACTCACCTGGATGTTCCAGGATCATCTTCCTATTTCAAGATCCTTAACTGAATCACATTTGTACAATCTCTTGGACCGTGTAAGGTAATATTTGCAGGTTCCAGGAATTAGGACATGAGCTTCTTTGGGGGACCATCATTCAGCCTGCCATTCTCCCCAAGATATAAAAACGCGGGCACTTGTCACCCCACGTCCTTCTGGAGTTGTGTTGAGTCTCACGATGCCACGCCCACTATGACTTGTGGCGGGTCAGGCCAGGTGGGATGACAGACCAGAAAGGAGAGTCAGGCAGGGTTAGGGGTCAGGCCATGCGGGGAGTCAGGATGGGTGGAGGGCCAGGTTGGCCTGGATGCTCAGGTCCCTGCTTCACTCCCCAGAAGACCTGCTCCTAGATACTCTCAGCCCTGCCCCAGGCTACTTCTCACCATACCGAGTAGAAATCCTTCTTCCTGGTCGCATGGGCTGAACAGATGAGCTTGGAAGAAACGCCTAGTGATGTACTTCTGAAAAACCAGCCCCTGAAAACCCTATAGGACACAGTTCTACTCTGACACATGTGGGGTCGCCATGAGTTAGAATAAGATCCTCTTATTTCAAGGTGCTGTGGACTAAAGAAGGTTTAGGTGAGGGAGGATGTCCCAGAGGCCCCCGCTGACTGATGACTCTGGGGTCTGAAATGTTCACGTCCACGAGCCATTAGCCAGCTGAGTTATAAACTCCCAAGTGGAAAGGCTGGCTGACTCCAAGCTGTACGTTCGTGATGGAGAGAGGGTGGTTGGCAGGGAGATGGTGTTTGCTTATCACTGCCCTTGAATCCTGAAGGCCATTTTAATTAGCTTTCAAACAGCTTTCATTCTTCTTGGTCTTTGAGTTTGTTCTTCTGGCTACTCACCCCCCGCCCCCACCCCCATAATCCCATTTTAATGAAATCGGGGGAACATCAAAATTGCTACCTTGTATCAATACCTCATTAAAATGGACATCTCTTGCTGTGGCAGGGTAGAAGGCCTGCTTCGTGGTTTATTAGTATTTTAATTATTTAGAGCAAAATTTCCACGCACTGTTTTGATGGTGAGTAAAGGTCAAGGTTTTTGCTGCTATTTTATAAATAAGAAGGGATGTTTTCTCTCTTCCCAAGTAAGCTGCAGGAGAAGGAAAGGCTGTGACTAGCTTTGAATATAATATCAGATTCCTGGTAAAATTGGACCTGCTTTTCAAATATTTGAAAATATTTGGAGCAGAGTTATAAATATTTATGGGGGTGAGAGGTGGTCGGAGCAATGCTGGGGGACGTGTGGAGGAAATGGGAGGACAACCAATTAGTTCGGGGTAGAAATTAAGCCTGCAGAGCTGCAGGAAAGAGCCAACTGGTGAATCTCTACAGTGAAGGTGATGATAGCAATTTCAAGAACTGGGGTAGTTGTGTGTGTGTGTGTGTGTGTGTGTGTGTGTGTGTGTGTGTGTGTGAGAGGGGAGGTGGGGAGTGGCTCATTAGTCACTGAGGGAGGAGCTGCTGGCCCTGAATGGAGCTGGTTTTTGAGGCTGTGGGTAGATGTTTCCCCAGAGGGAACCAGGTCCAGAGGACAGGGAAAGAAGACCTTGGTGGCTTAGAAGAATGAGAGAAAGCAATACTGCTGGAAAGGAGAGGGGCGGGTACCCCGACTCACACACACACACACCCTGCCAAGATGGCGGTAAGGGTAACGTCTTACTTCCGGGATCCAGTGAGTCCAGCACTCAGGTGGGGATGCCTTTGGAAGGGGAAAGGTGGATGGAGCGGGTGGAGGAGGCATTAGCTGAGTTTCCCAGAGAGCCAGGAAGCTTGAAATACCATAGTTTGGGGACTCAGGACAAGTGATACTGATGAGCACTTGAAAATTTCCTGATGGAATTCTCAGTGAATATGTGGAATCCGCATACCCAATATGGATTCTCTGTTACACTGCTTTCTCCGGCATCGTGGCACTCAGGGTCCCCGTAGGAAAACAGATGGCACACTCAAACTTAGTGATGGAGGGGAGCTTAAAGAAGGGTCTATTTACAAGGTGAGGGCAGGGTGTAAGGAAGCCATAAGGAAGAGTGTGGTAAGTAGCCAGGGTCTGGAGCCACGTGGGGAGAGCCATGATCAGCCCACCGCCTAGAGGGTGGGGAGGAAGCAGTAACTGGACCTGCAGAGTGGAGAGGACCCTCTCGATGGAAAGGCAGAGCAGCCCTGGACAACCTTGTAGGGAGAGACACATGGGAGTAAATACCCCACCCTCTCACTTTTCACCCGCCAATCTCCTGCAGCTGACTCCTATTGACCCATCCCAACTTGAAGCCAGACGGCTTTTTCTTTTTTTGTCATTTTTTTTTTATTGTGGTAAATATACAGGTAACAAAACATTTGCTACATCAACAATCTTCACATGTACAGTTCAGTGACATTAACTTACGTTCATCGTGTTATTCAACCATCACCCTTAACCATTCCAAATTTTCCCATCAGCCTTCACAGAAACTCAGTGTCCCCTAAGCACTGAGTCCTCCTTTCCCCCTCCCTCTCACCTGCCCTGGTCACCACGAATAAACTCTGATTTCTATATACTTGCTTATTCTAGATACTTCATATAAGTGGGATTATACAACGTTTGTCCTTTTGTGACTCATTTTACTCCGTGTAATGTGTTCAAGATTCATCCATGTGGTAGCATGTATCAGGACTCCATTTCTCTTTATGACTGGTAATATTCCATTGTACGTATATACCACGTTTTGTGTATCTGTTCCTCCACTGATGGACATTTAGGCTGTTTCCACCTTTCGGCTATTGTGAATAGGGCTGTAGTGAACATCTGCGCACAAGTATCTCTTCGCGTTCCTGCTTTCAGTTCTTTGGGGTATATACCTCGCAGTGGAATTCCTGGATCAAATGGTAATTCTATGTTTAACTTTTTGAGGAACTGCCGAACTGTTTTCCACAGCCTCTGTACTAGTTCACAGTCCCACTAGCCAGATGGCTTTTGAAGGTCACCCTTTGTCAAGGCGTGAGGGAGGATATGGCAGATGTCTTGGCTATGACGTTACACTGAGCATCTGTGAGGACACTTGCTCTTTCCTGATGTGGGCTGACCTGCACTCAGCCGCAGTGAAGTGGTTATAAGCACAAACTCTGCAGCCAGGCTCTCTGGATTTGACTCTGACTCAGTCACTTACCAACTGTGTGACTATGGCAAGCTACCACCTCTCTGTACCTCAGTTTCCTCATCTAAAAAATAGGACAATGATTTTACCTACCTCCGAGGTTTACTATGAACATGGAATGAGTTAGTGCTGCTGAAGAACTTGGCTTAGCATCTGGCATACAGAAGGTGCTATGGAAGGGTTTATTGGAATAAAGCGACGAGGCTCTCAAATTGCATAAGAGAGAAACGACTTTGGACTCTGTACTTTTCTGATTCCTTTCTCTTCAGAAGAGAAAACAAGAGATAAATCATTTATTCATTCAGTAATTACTGAGGTCCTGTTGTGGTTGTTCCTAGCTGTTGTAGAGTTGGCCACAACTCACGACGACCCCAGGCACAGCAGAACGAAACGCTGCCGATCCTGCACCATCCTCATGATCGGTTGCAGATCGGATGGTTGTGATCCACAGGGTTTTCACGGGCTGATCTTTGGAAGTAGACCCCAGGCTTTTCTCCTGGTTCATCTTAGTCTAGAAGGTCTGCTGAAATCAGTTCAGCATCCTAACAACACTGACAGATGGGTGGTGGCTGCACACGAGGTAGTCCACTGGCCGGTAGTGCATCGAACCCGGGTCTCCTGGAGGAAAAGCGTGAATTCTACCACTGAACCACCGCTGCCCAGGCCCCGAGACCTTGTTATGTGCCTATTAGGTGCCAGGTACATAAAGATGAACGTCTGTGCAACAAGGAGCAGTTCAGGTGGGCGAGGCAGACCAAGAATTAAACCAACAGTTCTTAACATTTACGAAGACATAGACCCTTAGAGAATTGTATGAAAGTTATGAGTCATCTCCACGAAATACTCTTATACACAAATTATTGGGTATAATTTGACCCTAGATTCCAGGTTAAGAATTCCTAAAATAAACAAGTATAAATAGTATGATAAATACCATAACACAGATAGGTGCCCTGCTCACATCGCTAACTTAATTGATCAACACTGCCTTCCTCCGGCTCCCAGTTCTATGAACTTCTTTCAGTTCTATAATGCAATGGTTTCCCATGTTTTAATTGTATAACCTCTATTAGAAAAACAGCAACAATAACAAGTAAAAAGGAAAAAACTTGTTATGTTCCAATGTATGTATATTTACACACATGCTACAATATATGTAGATTTATTTACCTGTAGATTACATACCTGTGTTATCATCATGGGAAGAAAGGGCCGGCAATCTGCTTCTGAAAAAACGAGCCATTGAAAATGTTATGGAGCACAGTTCTACTGTGCCGCACGCGGGTTGCCGTGAGTCAGGACCGACTTGATGGTTACCTGTTTTTCGTTGTCGTTGTTTTTGTTATTGTTATCATCATTAACTACGATAACCAGACCTAGAGAGTTAGGATTAGGTCGAGCTTCAACATTAACAACGAAGGAGGCAAATCCATCTTTTAAAAAGCCTAGGTGAGAATTTCTTTCGGCAGGCTTCTTGTCAGATCTGATTAAATCATTGTTTTTATCTCATAGTGTGGCTGACAGAGGGCTTGTACCACGCAGGAGCTGGCTTGGTTCTGCCATTTTCTCTTTGTTCACTTGTACTTGCATTATTAGCCTTACCTTCAATCTGTGATTTCTTTACAGGAACCTCACTTAGCCCATGTCCATTTCGTGAGGGTTGGTTTAGACGAGGTGACTCAGCCCATGAGTTCACCCAGTAGATGTGCAGAGCTGCACATGGGGTGTGGTCGTTCCGGGGGGTCGCAAGACAGGTGACCCTTGGGTACACACACAGGACGGGACCCCTCAGCTTCAGCCTGGGTATTAAATAGTAGTGGAGCTTAGTTTCTTTCTTATTCAGTTAGATTAAAAAATCAGAATAACTGAATCTAATTTTTCTTCTTTCTGAGGTTATCGTTGTTGTCTACTGTTGAGTTGATTCTAACTCATAGCACCCTATAGGACGAAGTAGAACTGCCGCATAGGGTTTCCACGGCTATGATCTTTATGGCAGCAGATCGCCAGGTTTTTTTTTTCTGTGGAGTGGCTGGTGGGTTCTAATCGCCAGCCTTTTGGTTAGCAGCCGAGCTCTTAACCACTGCACCACTAGGGCTTCTTAAACTGAGGTAGACATTGTTAAGTAAGGTAAGAGAGGAACAAAGCCGGAATTCAAAAGGGAGAGAACGAGAGGTCACTTCCTGAGGGAAGTTGTGATGAGGGAATCGGTTTAGAAATTGCTACCCAGGGTGAGAGTCACAAGGCAGGCTTATTCTGTGGCAGTGGCACCGGGAAAACGTGGGTGTCTTCCTTGGCACTAACCTCGAAACGTTTGTTCTTTAAAGCCCAGATTCCATGGTCCCTTTTAAAAATAGCCAGTAGTGTGGAGCCTTTCTGAGAGTCTAAATAAATTACATCCATCGGTTCACCCTTGTCCACACATTAATCTTCTCAAAGGCTGGAGCACATTAATCAGGGATGCTTTCTCCTGGGACTGCCTTTTCCCTGGTAGGTTCTGTGTGTCTGAGTGTGTCCCATAGATTCCACGCGCCTGCCTGCCCCATGTGGAAGGGAGCACGCTCTGCCTGTGCTTCCCAGAATTCCCTTCACAGCCTTCCCTAGGCTTGAGGTCCCACTGGTATTTCTGGCCCTCAGACATCAAGGCTCTCTTGATGACCGCTGATGGCTGAGTGTTGCGCAATTTCACCACCCTGTCTCCCAGCCCTTCTGAAAGTTCTGGGTGAGTCCCATCTCAGGGATTTATTTACATTTAGCTTAATAATTAAGCCTGGAGCACATGGTCATGTAACACTACTTGGCCAGATAACCTCCAAACTACCTGCTTCAGTAAATAATCTGTAAGTGGCCCAGCCAAAGAGCTGAGTCTTTCTGCTGCCACTTATCTCTTCTTCTTCACTGGCACTGCCACCACCATTACCATCATCACTGCTTTGGTGTAGCCAATGAACATCTTATTAGAGGCTTTGGAGCTCCTAGCAGGGCACCTTTTGAAATATTTTTGTCCCTGCTGATTCCATTTTGCCCCAAACCTGCCACAGTTCATGAGCTTCCTATATTTCTTGGACTGAGTCATTTCCCTATCTACAAAAAACCCTGCACCCACACCCCCAGCCTCCCCTAACATGACGGTAAGGCTGCAATGTTAGAAAAATACAGATTAAGCCGGGGTCAAGGATCTGAGGCCTGTCATGTGACCGGCCAGGAGGGAACCCACAAGGAGTACTCCGGGAGAGAGGTTGCTTTGCAAAGAAGCTCCAAAGCTTTGGGATGGAGGTGGGACCCTTGTTTCCATGACTTGTCCATAGCTTCTTAGCTGACCATGGGTCCAGGAAGGATATTCTTTATCTTAAAGGGTCAGCCAGAGATCTCTAGATCATTCTAGAATTGCAAAAACTGAAACCTAAAAGGCTAGTCTTTCTTGTATAGCCAAGAGCCTCTAGCTAGTGTTTGAGAAGATTACCTCATCATGGAACTGAATTAGGAGGCAGCCAAGGTGTCTATGGCCAGTTTCCGAGAGGAAAAGGTAGCCATCTCTGTGGAAGTCAGGGTGTGTGGGGGTGTCTCCTTCTCATCCTCTCACCTCTGCTATCTGAAACTTGACTCCACCGTCTGACAACGGTGGCCAGTCTTCACATACTGTTAGACAGATCATTACAATCTGTGAAAAGTAGCATCCCTAGACCTCTCAGGTGGTGCTGACCCTTAGCATTAGGGAGAGATTCCCTGATATATTCTACTTTAAGTCATTCTTGTTCAGAGTGAGAGGGGAAGGCTCTGAATTTGAAGAACTGTTTGATTTCCTGATTTTATTGCCAGGCAAGGCAAGTTTGAATGGTTGGACTAGATGACTTTTGAAGTCCCTTCCATTTGTGAATGCTGTGTTTCTTATAGGTGGTCTGACTAGTGAGGAAAAAAATAGAAATGCTTCCTACCTTGACCTGGGAACAGTTAGGGTAACGTCAAACCCAAGTGCCAGGAAAAAGGGTCGTGGAAACAAGTAGGCACCAGGGAAGACTCTCACCAGATAGAGGTCAACACCCATCTTCAGGAATTTGAGTCCAGCAAGGAGACATCAATCCTTGGAGGATGCAGTGTAAATGCTGGAAGTGCTGGAGTCTTGGGAACCAAGGATATGGTCCAACTTCTGGAACTGGGGCTCTGTAAGGGCCTGGCAAAAAGGAAAAAGGCAGTGGAAATTATTGAGACCAAGGAACCAAGAGCAGATGGTGACTAACAGCCGGATGGTTGGATACCAAACCCATTGCTGTCTAGTTGATTCCAACTCAGCGACCCTACAGGACAGAGTAGAACTGCCCCACAGGGTTTTCAAGGCTGTAATCTTTATGGGAGCAGACTGCCACATCTTTCTCCCACAGAGCAGCTGGTGGGTTTGAACTGCTGACCTTTTGGATAGCAGCTGAGCGCTTAATCACTGTGCCACCAGGGCTCCTTTAGGGTTATTTGATACTAGATACTAACTATAGGCTCTTAAATTTCTCCTACCTGGGTACCTACTTACCTGGATAGGAAGGGCTGACCCTGAAATTCTGGTTTGATCTCCTCAATTGAAAAAACTGTGAGGGTTGCTGTTGGTTATTAACATTAATTTTGTAGAATGAACTTAAAAAGTTCAGCCTGATTGAATCTCTGGGAACATCTGCACAGACAGCAAAGCCAGCAGAATGGTATTCAGGGCTGGCTTTTCTATTTGTATATGGAATCATCCTCTGGGAACCCTTAAGTGTGACTTTTCACACAAGTAACACAGCGAAGAAAGTGCTTAGCTGGCCATCCCTGAGAAAGTTATTAGAAATTAACTCAAATGCCAAAGATATACCATCAACTAGATAGGAATGAAGGACCTAAAATCATAGTTAAGCAATTCAGCAGCTGCAGGTATTCTCACCGAGGAGTGTTTCCATGCCCCTTGTTTTGCAGAACACAGAGAGTGTTTCAATCAGTGTTGCAAACAATCAGAACGCTGCCCCCTAGGCACACGGCTGCCCTGTAAAATTCTCTAGTTTCCTTTCCCAGTCCTAGCCCTACTGCCCCAGTCTCAAATGTGCCAGTGTTCCCCTTTCCATCCCCCACTTGCTTCATCACTGCTTTCTATGGGGAGCTTCAAGCAGGGAAGAGGAAGAGTCTGGATCCTGGTCTGAGTCTGTTGGATCAGCCACACACAAGTTCCATTTCTGATGGCCTTGCTGTTTCCACTACAGAGACACCAGTTTGGGTATTCCTGCTTGAACACCATGTTCTTCATCTTGCCTACTTGGTTAGAGCACCACTTCTGAAAACGTGCTTTGGGTGAAGCGTGTGTGTGTGTGCGGGCGCATGTGCATGCAGGCTCATGTATACACACTCTAGTTTTCGGGAGTGGTGAATATGGAGGGAGGTGGAGAGATGTTCAAAACAGTAGACAGCCGAATTCTCCCTCTGTTCCCTTCTCCCTGACATATTCACAGGTATGTCATAAAACCAAAATATCACCTTGTGGAGAGTGCATGAATCGGAGAGGAACTGTGCTCTAGAAGCTGTACTTTAGGAACCACACCCACGGTGCTTCATCCACACCAGGACCTGATTTCAAAGATGAGATTCTGAATTTATGTGGGCCCTGTAATGGGATGAGATTTTTAGAGATTGGGAAAGGCTGAGTGTGTCCTACATGTGAGGTGGACGTGAATCATTGGGGGCCAAACAGTGGACTGTGGTGGGCAACCTTGAAGATGGTCCCCAATGAGCTCTGCCTCCTGATATTTCCATCCTTACGTGGTCCCCTCCAACTCTACCGTATTTGGGCTGTGTGACCCCCTCCTTCCGACTCCTGATTCACAGAAACTGGATGATAAAAAATGTTTGTTTTAAGTGGCTAAGTTTTGGGATAATTTGTTATGCAACAAGAGATGATGAATACACTAAGCACATGACTTTTATCTTCTCGGCCACCATCTTCCTATCCCTGTTCCAGGCAAGAAGATAAAGAAAGCAACACCAGGGAAATATGGAGATGCCTTTGCTAGGATAGCAGTAAATTTCTACTTCTTTCTACTGAGCCAGAACTCTGTGCATGGCTCTCCATAGCTGGAAAGGAGGCTGGAAAATGCTTGTTTTAGCTGGGAAAATTACTGCCTGGAAGAAAAATCAGGGTTCAATTAGTAAGGAACAAGAGTGAATGGATATTGGAAAGGCAGCTATGCTGTGTTAAAAAAGTTTTAGGTTGGCATGCTACACATTACACTAGTGCTTCTCAACCTTTTTCTCATGATGGCACTTAGACAATAATGCTCGTGTGGCAAACTGGGGTAAATGGAGAATGCTGCTCACAGCCAAGGCAGCTCACCTAGGGACACAGACTGATGCAGGTCCCACTAGCTTCCCCAAGAGCTCAGAGGCTCAGTATCACTACAGACCAGTAACCCACTCACAGTGAAGCTGAGAGGTGTCTTCAGTAGAACTTCTTGGAATATTGCATACAGGAGCTTTATTATCTAGTGTTTTCAGGAACCCTGCTGGCACAGTGGGTAAAGCAATGGACTGCTAACGGAAAGGTTGGTGGTTGGAAACCACCAGCTGCTCCACAGGAGAAAGATGTGGGAGCCTGCTTCTGTAAAGATTTACAGCTTGGAAACCCTGTGGGGGTCCCTATGAGTTGGAATTGACTCAATGGCGGTGGGTTTGGGTTTGGTTTTGGTTTTGATTTTCAGGAACTACACCTGGGAGGGTGGAGGGGCACAGGACTGCACAAAGGGAGAAGTTGAGTAGCAGTGGAATTGCAACAGAAACCTCTGTTGATCCTGTGGGAACCTGGACTTGTCCTACGTTGAGGCAAGGGAACCAGGTCTTTACCCCATACCCTCCCCCAAGCAGTACAACCATTAACCAATCATATAGGGGTGGTTATCCAATAGGCAAGGTAAGCAACAGATTATTAAGTAAGCACAAGTAAGCCCATGCTTACCTTGCTTACTGGGTCATCCGCCCCTGTCAGGGATTATAAATTTGAAAAGAGGCTTTGATTTTGTAGGAAGGTGCTGTGGGGTTGGGAGAGAGACAGATGCCAGCCATATCCAGCAACAGAATCTCTGAAGTGGTTTAAAAAGAAAAAAGTGGAACTGTTCGCTACAGATGATCTGGTAAGCAAGGTAAGCACTGTGCTTACCTTGCCTATTGGATAACCCACCCTTTATTGGATATGAGAGGAAGAGTGGCCTTGAGCAAGGGGCTCTCTTAAACTGAGGATGCCTGGGTCGGGACTCAGCTGAGAGCCATCAGCTGCCATCACTCCCAGCAGCTGGGGGAATGAGTGCCACAGTCCAAAAGGGGTGGGAGGGCCTGGGCAGAGCTCCCAGAATCCACTTTTAGAGACTTTGCAATCCATGACCACAGGGGCAGACATGCCCTCCCACAGAATGGCCCTTGGTGGCAGTGAGATACAGCATTGACCTGGGACACAAGTAAAGGTCTTACCCACAGCAGCAGCTATGGTGTTCTTACGTGAACTGGCACGCCAGCCAGCAGATGAGGCCCAGGGGCCTGAAGGGGGTTGCTGCCCGTCTTCAGCAGCACTGCAGGGTTGATGAATTTATTTCACACTGCTGTTTATTTGGATTCAGCGGGACTCTTCGGCAGCATTGAATTGTCATGGGCATCATGTAGCAAGGCGCAGCTGAGAGACGGAAACGAGCTTCCAATTTGTCTTTGGAAAAATTTCTGCATTATGAGACTAGAAAGATTAAAATGATAATAATACCTTACACCCATATCATGCATTATGAGTAACAAAGAGCTTTCAGATGCTCATTATCCTATCGGAGCCTCATGATAACCTCACGAAGTAGTTAGAATTGGAATTATTATTCATCTTAGGGGTGAAGAAATGGTAACTTTGGGAATTTGTGCCTCCACCTCATATTCCAAGAATGGGCTACATTTCTTGATTTTTTTATTGACCAAGATCCCTTCCATTCTCTCAAAATTCAAAGGTTATATGAAGGGAAGAGAGAAAAAGAATCCCCCTTCCCTTATGCATGGGGTCCCCAGGCGGTGCAAACAGTTAAGTACGCGGCTACTCACTGAAAGTCTGGTGGCTTCAGTCCACCCAGAGGCAGCTCGGAAGAAAGGTCTGGTGATCTGCTTCTGGAGCATGGCATGCCTAGGGTTGCCGATGTGTCGGAATCAACTCCATAGAGCTGGTCTGGCTTGGTTTCCCTTATGCGTATCTGATTTACACCATCTTTCTCCCATCTCTGAAGTTGCAATACAAGAGTCAGGAAGCAGACATTAAACAACCAAGCAGCAAAAAATATGGCAATTGTCAACTCCTTTGATCCCAGCACTTATTTATTGTGCCCCTGCTGTATGCAAGTCACTCTGTGAGGCATGACATAGGGATGGTAAGATAGATGGGCATTGAAATTATAGTTCCGGTGGAGCTGACAGTCCAATAAGGGAGATGAGATAGGCATGGGACTAACAAACATTAGCAGTAAGAAGTGGAGCCAAATTTCACAGCAGTTTAGAGAAGGCAGGATGCTAGAAGGTTTTAACAGAAGAGGCAGTATGAGAGGTAGTCCCTGAAGGATGAGTAGCGATTCCTCAAGCAGATAACAAGATAGCAATGGCAACCTCATGGGCTAGCATTAACCTCAAGTTGATTGGGAGCCAGACACTGGGCTAAGATGAAGGCAATAGGACCTGCCATATTGCTGATGCATTCTGGTCAACATTTAGCCCATTGTAAGCATTGGTTACCACCAGTCAGCCAGCTACACAGCCCATGCCTGCTCCGCTCTTCCATTGGTGTGTTTGCTGATCATGCTTCGTCCTCCCAACACTGCTTGTAGAGTCTGATCACAACAGAATATTGCCCAATATAGTGATGCAAAATGACCCTGCCAGGCTGGAGGGCTCTCAAAATACACTGGCTGCAACAATGGGCTTAAGCATGCCTATGATCCTGAATATGATGCAGGAGTGGGAAATGTTTCATTCTGTTGAATACGAGGTCGCCATGAGTTGGAGCTGACTCCATGGCCACTAACAACCTCACCTGTGACTTTTCTTTAATGTTTGACCACAGCTTTCCTCCAAAGAAGAGACTCTTAAGCTGAGACCTCCTGAGGTCTTTGGGGGTGTTTGGATGACACTCTGAGCAGCAGATATTCTCATATCTGCATCAAGTCAGAGGTCCTGTTTGCACATAGGTGATATATAAGCTTGTGCCCACGAGGAAGAGCAGGCGTTGGAATGCAGTGTTTTTTCCTCAGTTGCCTATTTGTCTTGCTTTTTGTTCCACTTTTATTTTTCTCCTGGAGGGAATATTCCTAACAGGATTAATGAATGAAAAATATAAATAATGTGAGCTATAGATTTTCCTGGAATGTAATTTGTTCCTGGCTTTGTAGAAGCGAAGTCATGTGACGCCATCTGTTAAATGTCTACTTTCTAGGCTACCGGGAGGAGAGAATTTCACAAATCAACAGCTGAAGCTCTCGGCTGCTGGCCTGGTGCACCCTACGTGATGCTATGGGTTCCTGACCCTAGCGGAGCTGACGGGGGAGGGAGGGCTGACCCTGGGAGCAGAAATAACCTCTAACTGTAATGCTGGTGTCACATGGGCAGGCGAACGTGAAGGGAGGGTTAGTTTAGATCAGGTGGCCAAGGAAGGCTCCTCTGAGGAGATGACATTTGAGCTGAGACCTAAATAAGGAAAAGGAGCAAGCCCTGGGGATTTCCAGGGTAAAATCTGTTCCCAGGCTTTGGAAACAAATCTGCAAGAGCCCTGAGACAGGAGTGTGCCTCCCCGTTCTAGGAACAGCAGAAAGACAGCACGGCTCCAGGAAAGCAAGAGAGAAAAAGGGTAGAAGGAAAGGGGGTTCTGGAGACAGCCAGACCCTGGGCCCTCAGGGCCTTGCCAAGGACCTTGATCTCATTCTCAGTGGGATGGAGGGCATGGTGTGATTTAAATTTTCAAAGGATAGGGGTAGGTGGGAGGGGGAAAGAGAGAAAATAAAAAAGACTCCGTTAATACATTAAAATTTAAACTTTTAATTAAAAATTGAAAAAATAAATTAAAATTTTTTTAAAATAAAAATAATTAAAACATTTTCAAAGGCTCACTCTGGCTGGTGTGTGGCGAATAGGTGATGGGAGGTATAAGGTGGATGTGGGAGATCGTTCGGAGACTACTTCAGGTGTCCAGGCTGGAGAGGACAACAGCGTGGACAAGGCTGGTAGCAACAGAGATGACGAAAAGTGATGTGATCCTGGAAACATTTTGAAGGTGAAGCCTCCATGACTCTCTGATGAATTAGACTTGGGCTGTGAGGGAACAAGAGGAGACAGACATAACTCGAGTTTCACTTGAGCACCTGGATGAATAGTGGAATAAGACTCCCTACCATCCACTTGGTCAATAACCCAATACTTAATGTAGATGTTGTTCTGTTGTTGTTAGGTGCCGTTAAGTGGGTTCTGACTCATAGTGACCCTATGTTCAACAGAACAAAATACTACTCGGTCCTGTGCCATCCTCACAATAATTGTTATGCTTGAGCCCATTGTTGCAGCCACTGTGTCAATCCATCTTGTTGAGCGTCTTCTTTTTTGCTGACCATCTACTTTACCAAGCATGATGTCCTTCTCCAGGCTTCCTCCTGATAACATGTCCAAAGTACTTGAGACGAAGTCCCACCAGCCTCACTTCTGAGGAGCATTCTGGCTGTATTTCTTCCAAGACAGATTTGTTTGTTCTTCTGGCAGTCCCTGGTATATACAATATTCTCAGCCAACACCATAATTCAAAGGCATCCATTCTTCTTCGGTCTTCCTTATTCATTATCCAGCTTTTGCATGCATAATGTATCTAGTGTGTAAATAAAACCAATTTGAGAAAAGAAATGAAGGACATATTGGTAGATAAACAGCATAGGACTCCAGGAAGGGAGAACTCCTGGTGGCATTTCCCTGCACGCCCAGAGCAGATTTGCTCCTCTTACTGGACCTGCAATGGTCTGTTATTGACTGCATCAAAATTAATAGACAGTGAAGAGACTTCAGAAATCATCTCTTTCGGATTAATTCAAGCACAGCCATGAATGGAGGAACCAGGAATCAAGAAACCCAGTAGGAGTTATTGTTCATTTTTCCATACTCTTCTTCCCTTTTAGAAAAATATAGGAGTCCAAGATGGGAATTATAACAGATGCTTAATGGCTTACTTTGTCTTTAGGGAATAACTTGCTCCTCTTTCCTCGGTTCTTTCCTATTTCCCTATACTCTTTCCAGTCTCCTTTCTTTCTTTTCCTCCATTTATTCATTTATCACTCATTCATCAAATATTTGCTGTGGTTTGCTATGGGCAAAACGCTGTGTCAGGGGCTGTGAGCTTTCCAAGGATGAATAAGAAATCATTCCTGACCATGCAGTCAATACATTAACATAATGTCTACATTACCTGACACAGGGTGGCTGCCCCCTCCAAAGAAAGACACAGATCCTTTACTCTGATCAGGGTGGTGATGAGAATGTGGTCACCCAGTTGTCAGCAACGTGGGCAGTAAGTGACGTGTGCTGATGTCTTCCCTCTGTTGGACTCACCTCACAGGATTGCAGCATCCCAAGCAGGGAGTCAAGTTTATCCTATGCGAAGACTTAGCCTGGGACATGGCTGAGAGGCTGCCAGGAGCAGGCATCAGAGTGCATGACTCACAAGAAGCTGGGACAATGTGGTCTCAGAGTTTCAATTTCTTGAACAAAGACTATGGTTAATTCCTCACTCTCATCTTCTCCAGTGCTCCCCTTGGTGTGCTGTAGGAGAAAGAGGAGAAGGTTTGAACTCAGGGGATCTATGTGCAAATTTCAGCTCTGTTACTTACTAATGTGCCTCCTTGGCCAAGTGACATTAATCCCGCTAAACCTCAGTTTCCTCATGAGTGAGCTCCCAACCAGAAGGGTTGTCTTAGTTACCTAGAGCTGCTGTAACAAAAATGCCACACATAGGTGGCTTTAAAGAACAGACATTTATTATCTCACAGTTTAGGAGGCTAGAAGTCCAAATCAGAGCCTCAGCTCTAGGGAAGTGTCCCTCCTTGTTGATAGCCCTGGGCGTTCCTTGGCATTCCTTGGCTTGTGAAAGGTCTTCACATGGTGTCTATCTTCCCCTTTCGTGTGTCTCTGTCTATTCTGCTCTCTTTATAAGACACTATGCAGAGCCTACTTTATTCTAGTAACGACCCTTATTTCCAAACAGGATCATATTTACAGGTACAGGGGTTACGACTTCAGCATAACTTTTGGGGGACACAATTCAATCCAGAACAAGGATATCTGCAACAACGTGAGATAATTCATGCAAAGTTCTCTGCCACGTAGTAAGTGTTCAGTAAATGGCACTGTTAGTACTCCTACGATCCTGCTAGATCTCTCACTGCATAGCAATAATCATTAGCATTGGCAATCCAATGATTATTGGCCGCATCTACAGACTCTAAAGAGACTTTTAAAGCTTTCTCTTCCAAGTTGGTTCAAGCACAGCCACGTATCGGGGAATTAGGAATCAAGAAATTCAATAGGCGTCATTGTCAATTTTTCCATCCTCTTCTTCCCTTTTCCAGAAAATAAGGGGGCCCAGCAAGGGAGTGCCAGCTAGCTGTGTGATGTCAGACAAGCTGCTTCCCCTGTCCAGCTTCAGCTCTTCTGTCCGTAAAAGGAGCGGTGGTCCTTTGTAGCTGGAGCCAACTGTGACCAGATGAGAAATAGGCAGTTCCCCACCTCCAGCTACTCCACATCTCCACAACAACCTGGGCCAAAGCGGTGGCCTCATAGGTTGATTATCCTCTGCCCCAAGGACTTGGAGCATCACCAAGAAGAGTGACATCACCCACTTCCCTGGTGTCCTGGGCCTTCCTTGTACAGACGCCAATGCTGAGTCGATCCAGGCAAGGATGTGGTCTGGGAAGGTTTGCATGGTGCCCGCAGACAGATCTCTTCCATCTAAAGTCAACCCTGGTCACCTTCATCATGTCACGTCAAGTTTGTCCTGGTTTTCCTCCCTGCCGGATTTTTGGCATATTTACTTATTGTTCTTCTCCCTACTCTAGACAATAAGCTCCATGAGAGCAGAGCCCTCATCACACCCACCAGCTTAACCTGCAGTGCCTAGGGAGTTCTGGGCACAGAGAAGGACTCTGTTATTGAGCAAGTGAATGAGGGAATGAATGTATGAATGATGCCCAGCACACACAGCTGGGCCCCCTGGAGGCCAACACTTCTAGACTTGGGTCACAACCTTTATATGGAAGCGAACATCTAGCTCATGAGTGGCCATGGAGAGACCAAACAGCACAACCTCTTTCAAGTTGCAATTAAATGACTTCAACATAGACAGTTTCCTGTAAAGAAAATTAGATAAATCAATCTCTCAGGTACATGTTGCCCCAACAGGTGGTTGGTTAGTTGGGGTTTTCTCCTTTTGTCTTCCTTAGGCAGATTTGGAGGCCCGAGAGTAGGACTGCCATAGAGTAGAGGAAAAAGACACAAGTAACGTAGGTTGGTCTCAAGAAAGGGCATGATGTGGTCTCAGATGCTGCCCATAGTTGGATCATGGCCAGTTAGGTGTAACCAGCTAACCAGTTGCCTTCCGGTTGGTTCTGACTCATGGCGACCCCTAGTGTGCAGAGTAGATCTGCTCCATAGGGTTTTCATGGCTGGGATTTCTCAGAAGTAGATCGCCAGGCCTTTCTCTGGGTAGTTTTAAACTGCCAACCTTTCAGTTAGCAGCTGAGCACTTAACTGTTTGCCCAACCCAGGGACTCCTTCCAGTTAGGTGTAGGGAGGGGGTTATAGATGATCAGTGGGGCAAAAGACCCCAACATGCATTTAAAATAAGAAAATAAGCTGCCCACCCAAATGGGCCAATATGGGAGCCTTCTCCTCTGCACCTGTCTGCCTAGACTTTCTCATTGAACAGTCTCCAGATTGTATGTCTCACAGTTCTGCTCAGATGTGACTGCTTCCTACCCTCCCATGCCTCATCTGCTTATAAGTATCCCCAAATGACAGTATGTGATTCCTAAATTTAGCCCTGCCAAGTTCTATTTGTACCTTTCCTGGCGTGACCCTGGAGCCCCATCCTGCCTGCACTCTTGTTAGACCCAAGAGAGGGATAAAGACAGCAAGGACATCATCTATTTTGTGTATCCCATGCGACTTCAGCTGGACACCCCTGCAATGTCCTTTGGCACCGTAGTGGAGGTGTGCAGGTATGGAAGGGGTGGCAGGTGTCCTTAGAAAGCTGAAGAAGAGGTGGGCTTCTGGGTCCGGGAGGCCTTTGGTGTGGCTTGCTCAAACGCCATCTATTTTTGCTTCATTGATTTTAGCTGCTAATGGGACGTAGGTCTATTCTTTAGGAAGAACTCATTTCGCTTCCCTCATTTATGTTTAGATCGTCTCTGCCCTTGGGGTGGAAGTGCATGGTCTGTGTCCACTGCTCACCAGCCAGGGTTCCAGAATCTTCTTCCTGAGTGTGGGCAGAGGACCAAGGAGTGGACCTATCCATTTGTCCCAAGTAGAATCGTTTGCAAATCTGATTTAAAATATTTGATCAGTAAGTGCACAGAACCGGGGTTGAAACGCAGAAAGGATGTGGGCTTAGGAGAGTGTTGAAGCTGATCTGACTGAGCCTCACCTTCCTCAGGTCTGAGGCTTTCCCTCCTGAGAGAGAAATGGCATAGAAGATTATCGTGGGGATCAAATGAGGTGACATGTGAAATACTTGGGGCATGGAAGACAGTCAACAAGCATTCAGTCTCTTTGCTTACGCTGTGTGTAATCTCTGTGTTAGGCAGAAAAATGACTCCCCGAGACTCGCAGGTATGGATCAGCCTCTTCCAACTTGATTGTCAGTAATCCTGCTTTCGTACCATCTTTTTTACCGCAATCCAAAATGTCTTCCCAAAACCTGTGATGTGGGCAACAGGACATTCAACCACTTTTCTCCCACTACCAATTGCCCATCATGCCTCTGTCTTTCTGAATCAAAGATTGTGACAAAGAATGAAAAATAGATCAAAACAAAGCAAAATTCCCCCTAAACCATAAACAAAAGAAAGTAGGCACCTTTCCAGACTTGAGCAAAGCGGACGAGAAAAGGAACGTGGAGCAATGGCGCCCTTTTGTGGTGGAACTGAGAATGACAGTTTTTCCTGGTTTTTCGTTAACCTCATCCTCAGAGTTAATGAGTTCTACTTGATGGGGGCCTGGCTCCTTAGAGCAGAGGGTTGATGGGGCTGCTCACAGGGGCCTGGCGTGCTTACAAGGAGGAAATATCAAACCACCAGCAAGGATCACCAGCAAAAGAGTAGGGGTGGAGCAGCAGAAATGAATCCTTTCTAGAGGGAAAATAGTAAATACCATGTTATTTATGGCATGTCACCAACACAAGGAGATGTTTTGCAAAATGTGCTCTTAAACACCTGTGGAGTCCCTGGGTGGTGCAAATGGTTAGGGCTACGCTGGTAACCAAAAGGTTGGCGGTTCCTGTTCACCCAGGGGCACCTCGGAAGAAAAGCCTGATGATCTACTTCTGAAAAATCAGTCATTGAAAACCCTGTGGAGCACAGTTCCACTGACCCACACAGAGTCACCATGAGCTGGGGTTGACTCAACAGCAACTGGGTTACAGCTGCAGCAGAATCTTCTGGAAAGCTTGGTAAATATGCAGATTCCTGGGCCTGCCCAAGGTTTCCCTTGGAATCTTGTGGAGATAGTGACGGAGGATTTACATTTTTAACAAGTATCTCAGGTGAGGCTGAGGCACATTGAAGTTTGGGACCAGAAAGTGGTCAGAAGCCAACAATACAGAAAGAGAAAGTGAGAGACAAGCACAGGAGGCAGAACACCGCCTTTAAAAGTGATGGAGCTGGAAGGGAAAAGGGATCCTAAGTATGAGACTGGCAATTCCCCCCACACACACACACCCGATCCTATTTGTGCAACGGGATGAATATGGGGATTTTGTTTGCTGGACCAGAGGATTTCAAGATACTTTTCCTTTTGTTGAATAAAGATGCTTAAGCGTAAGCACTTCCCAACACATTTCAGCCTTGAATAATCAAGTTAAATTTGGGGACCTTTGGTCCTTGAGGCAGACAAGGACCTCCCCTATTCTTTGTAAGTTTTGAAATAAGCCACCTCCCAGGCCCAAATGGGGTTTACTGATTTCTGAGGAGAGAGAAAGCAGCGCTGGGGGAAGCAGTGTCTTTGTCTGGCTTTGTTTTCTCCCAGAGGATGGCAGGCTGCTGGGTGTTGCCAATATTTGGTGAATGAAATGAATAAATGATTGAATAGAAGGAAAGAAGGAGGGAGGAAAGAGAAAGGAAGAAATGACAGTGTCATGGATTGAATTATGATCCCAAAAAATGTGTGTATCAATTTGGCTGGGTCATGATTCCCAGTATTGTATGATTGTGTACCATTTTGTAATCTGATGTGATTTCCCTATGTGTTGTAAACTCT
>NW_004444033.1:9016240-9048684 GCF_000243295.1 Trichechus manatus latirostris
GAGATATAAAAGAGAGAAGCAAGCAGAGACACATGGGAACCTCATACCACCAAGAAAGCAGTGCCAGGAGCAGAGCACGTCCTTTGGACCTGAAGTTCCTGCACTGAGATGCTCCCAGACCAGGGGAAGACTGATGCATCACAAGGACCTCCCTCCAGAGCCAACACAGACAGAAAGCCTTCCCCTGGAGCTGATGCCTTGAATTTGGACTTGTAGCCTACGAGACTGCGGGAGAATAAGTTTCTCTTTGTTAAAAGCCATCCGCCTGTGGTATTTCTGTTACAGCAGCACTAGATGACTAAGACACAGAGAGAGGAGGAGGAAGGAAGAAGGGAGGGAGGGAAGGGAGATAGAAACAAAGAAAGTGAGGGAAAAAGAGAAAGTAATAAAAGAAAGGAAGGAAGGGAGAGAGGGAAGAGAAGGAAGGGGAAAGAGAAACAGGAGAGAAGAAACAGCGAGGGGAAGACAGAGACATCCATCTTCAGTAAGTCAGGGAACAAGAGTCGCTATGAAAACAGAATCAAGTTGTTCCTGACAAAGCTAAGTGTAACGATCTCCAAATGAAATAAACTTGCTTTATCAAGGCTCCTGAAACACTGATTTTGCGTCTGTGAATATACACTTTTGTCAAATCAACCAATAAACTCCAGCATTTTAGGGGTGAGCCAGTTTATTTAAAATTTTTTCATGCATTCATTTATTTACTAATTCATTTAACAAACATTTATTGGACACCTTCTTTGTCAAAGGAAATTTGCAAGGCGTGGTAGAGGATACAAAGTTTGCTCTTCTTGCTCTCCAGGCAATGTTTACAGAAAACCTGGGGGTGCTAGGTGGGGTGTGTCTTAGACTGGGTCCTCTAGAGAAGAAAAACCAGTGAGGATATACATATGGAGGGATTTATCTCAAAAAAATGTCTCATGCAGTTGTGGAGGCTGATTGGCTGCTCGTAGCAGATCTCATCATGGAGGTGATTACATTATATGAGATCTCATCATGGAGGTGATTACATTATATTACATTATGGAAGAGCAATCGGTCCAATGTCTGCCAAACCACTGAGAATCACAGCCTAGCCAAGCTGACACATAAAATTAATCATCACAGTCTACAGTCCACCCTTTGTCAACTTGGCACCTGCACACACCTCTGTAAACCACACATAATCTCTAAATAAAGATAATTATAAAGTCATACTTGTACCTAACATGATACAACTAACACGCATACAACTGAAAACGCATTAGCCTCGTTTACATCGTATATTTTACAGTAAGTTATGGAATAAGGGACGAAAGAAAACAGAAATATTCACCATCTATCTATCTATCTACATGTAACAAAACAAGGAAGAAATACTAAAAACAATTACAGTACTGA
Source organism: Trichechus manatus latirostris (assembly GCF_000243295.1). NCBI lineage: Eukaryota > Metazoa > Chordata > Mammalia > Sirenia > Trichechidae > Trichechus > Trichechus manatus. The sequence goes on from NW_004444033.1 coordinate 9,017,621, forward strand.
CGTCTACAACTGGTCACGTGGTCATAGCTGGTATTTAGAACTCCCTTCTTCCACCACCAATTCTGTATTCCCTTCACCATCAGCAAGCACCGCAGCTGGTCGTGGTTCTTTGCCTGGTGGGGTGACCCACAACTTCATTTCTGAAGAGTCTGGGCCATTAGTAGTCAGTCGGATCTGGGTTGCTGTAGTTTTCCATTGACTTTAGTCACAGAGCATGGTAGTACTAAGAGATGCCCTAAGGAAGCTCCTGTTTTCCAGACATACTCTTCTTTACCTCCATTACATAAGTTTACAATAATCCACTGTCATTCTCCACAGGCCAAACAGGCAAGTTGAATGGGGATGTGGGAATCACCACCCCTGCATCCTTCAAGTCCTCGATGGTGGCGGTAATCTCTGCAATCCCTCCAGGAATGTGGTCTTGCTCTTGGTTTTACTCTTTTCCTAGGTAAGGGCAGTTCTAATGGTTTCCATTTGGCTTTTCCTACCTTAATAGCCCTTACTCCATTTGTCTGGGATCCGATGCGGGGGTTCTGCCAGTTGCTGAGTATATCTATTCCAATTATGCATTCTGGAACTGGGGAAATCACTACAGGATGGGTTCGGGGACCCACTGGACCTACTGTAAGACTGACATGAGCTAAGACTCCGTTAATAACCTGACCTCCATATGCTCCCACTCTGACTGGTCGGCCACAGTGACGTTTTGGGTCTCCTGGAATTAGTGTCAGTTGAGAGCCAGTATCCAGTAATCCCCGAAAAGTCTGATTATTTCCTTTTCCCCAATGAACAGTCACTCTCGTAAAAGGCCGTAGATCCCTAGGCAGCTCTGCTTCCCGCGCTGCTTCCAACAGGTCTGCTGTTGCTCCTGGGGTGGTTCTTTCCTTTTCTTGGAGGACAACTGATGTAGCTCCTTTGGCCTGTTTCCTTTCTGTAGGATTCCAAGAGGCAGACAGCCTTCTTTCCTTTTGCTCTTTCTCTGTCGCCTTCAGTCTAAGCTGATGGGTTTTCTGCTGTGGTAGTTGGTTAGATCCATAAGTCACAGGCTTAATCTCTTTAACAAAAGATTGTGTAGCCACGTCCTTGGAGAACATTCTAGGACACGTGTCCTTAGTTTGTACAACAAAATTTTCCAAATTTTTAAGTTTTGCTTTCATTTTGCACAGTTCATTTTTAAGTCCATCTCTTTCCTCTCGCATTTTACGATAAGCGGCAAGGAGGAACCAGGTGGCCCCTTGAAGATCTTGCTTAGAAATCTCATCAGCCAGATATCCAAGTTCATCACTTACAAGTTCTACCTTCCACCAAACATTTGAACATAATTTAGACAAGTTCTTTGCCACTGCATAAAAAGCATCATCCTTCCTCCATTGTCCAATCACATGTTGATCATTTTCCTTTAAAGCCTCACCAGAATCACATTTAATGCCCAGATTTCTAGCAACTTTCAGTTGCTGGCTGCATAAGAATTCTCTAAGACGATAAAGACTTTCTCTAAGGCTCTCCTCACTTCCGTCTGAGCCCTCACCAGAATCGCCTTTTACGTCCATATTTCTACCAGCAGTCTCTCCAAGGCCATCTAGGCTTTTACTATTAGGCACCTTGAAACTCTTCCAGACTCTACTCATTACCCAATTCCAAAACCACTTCCACATTTTTAGGTGTCTGTAGAGCAGCACTCCCACTTTTTGGTACCAAATGTCTGAGGCTGGATGTTTTAGAGGAGCAAAACCAGTGAAGCGTATATGTATACAAATATATATAGAGAGATTTATCTTATGAAAATGTCTCACTAAATTGTGGAGGCTGGCAGGTCCCAAATCCGTGGGTCAGCTGTCAGGCTGGAGGCTTCTCCAGACTCATGTGGTTGCAGAGGCCGATGAACATAAATTCGGCAGGTCAGCTGGAAGGCTGCTGGTTCACCAGGTTGCAGGAGATAGCGAATCCCAAGATCTTCAGGTCAGGTGGAAGGCTGCTTCCTCACAGGGTTGCAGGATCTGGTGAATCCCCAAATCTGCAAGTCAGGTGGCAGGCTGCTGGCTCACACCCCCAAGAACCACAGGTCAGAGGATGACTAGTTGGATGCAGGATCCAGAGTGAGAATGAGCTTTGCTGGAATATCCATTTATATACTGGAGGCAAGCCACACCCCCAAGGAAACTCCCTTTTCAACTGATTGGCTGCTCACAGCAGACGTCATCATGGAGGTGATTATATTATATCAGATCTCCTCATGGAGGTGATTACATTATATTACATGATGGAAGAGCAAGCAGTCCAGTGTCTGCCGAACCACTGAGAATCATCGCCTAGCCAAGTTGACACCTAACATTAACCATCACAGGGTGCTAAAGAGTGATGTTGGATGAGGCCCCTGAGAGAGCAGACAAGAACCAGCTGATCTGTGAGCTATAAAAATTAGGTTCCATGTTTTTGTGGTTGGTCAGGAATGGGGAGAAGGGGCAAAAGCTGTGGGGTGTATCAGTGAACAACACTAGCCTTCAGCCCCCAATTCAGTTGCTCAGAAATTGGCTTCAGAAACTATTCCCTAAGCCCAGCTGACAGACGTGTGTCAGTTTGTTGTACTGTGGTGGCTTCCATGTTGCTGTGATGCTGGAAGCTATACCACCAGTGTTTCAAATACCAGCAGGCTCACCCACGGTAGACAGGTTTTAGCGGAGCTTTCAGGCTAAGACAGACTAGGAAGGAGGACCTGGCAGTCTACTTCCAAAAAAGTTGGCTAGTGAAAACCTTATGAATAGCAGTGAAATATTGTCTATATAGTGCCGGAAGATGAGCGCCCCAGGTTGGAAGGCACTCAAAAGACGACTGGGGAAGAGCTGCCTCCTCAAAGTAAAGTCAACCTTGATGATGTGGATGGATGGAGTCAAGCTTTTGGGACCTTCATTTGGTCATGTGGCATGTCTCAAAAATGAGGAGAAACAGTGGCAAACATCCATTAATAATCAGAGCATGGAATGTACGAAGTATGAATCTAGGAAAACTGGAAGATGTCAAAAATGAAATGGAACGCGTCAAGATCGATATCCTAGGCATTAGTGAGCTGAAGCGGACTGGTATTGGCCATTCTGATTCAGACAATCATATGGTCTACTATGCCACGAATAATAAATTGAAGAGGAATGGAGTACCATTCATTGTCGAAAGAACATTTTAAGATCTGTCCTGAAGTACAATGCTATCAGTGATAGGATAATATCCATACGCCTACAAGGAAGACCAGTTAATACAACTATTATTCAAATTTACCCACCAACCACTACTGCTGAAGATGAGGAAATTAAAGATTTTTCCAACTTCTGCAGTCTGAAATTAATCAAACATGCAATCAAGGTGCACTGATAATTACTGGTGATCAGAATGTGAAAATTGGGAACAAAGAAGAAGGATCGGTAGTAGGAGGATGTGGTCTTGGTGACAGAAATGATGCTGGAAATCACATGATAGAATTTTGCAAGACCAACGACTTCTTCATCGCGAATACCTTTTTTCAACAACATAAACAGCAACTATACACTTGGACCTTGCCAGATAGAATACACAGGAATCATACTGACTACATCTGCAGAAAGAGACAATGGAGAAGCTCAATATCATCAGCCAGAAAAGGCCAGGGGCTGACTGCAGAACAGACCGTCAATTGCTCACAAGCAAGTTCAAGCTGAAGCTGAAGAGAATTGGAGCAAGTCCACAAGAGACAAAAAACCACCTAGCGTATATCCTACCTGAATTTAGAGACCATCTCAAGAATAGATTTGATGTATTGAACACTAATGATCGAAGAACAAAAGGGTTGTGGAAAGACATCAAGGCTATCATACACGAAGAAAGCAAAAGGTCATTAAAAAGACAGGAAAGAAAGAAAAGACAAAAATAGATGCTAGAGGAGACTCTGAAAGTTGCTCTTGAACATAGAGTAGCTAAAGCGAAAGGAAGAAATGATGAAATAAAATAGATTAACAGAAGATTTCAAAGGGCAGCTAGAGAAGACAAAGTAAAGTATTATAATGAAATGTGCAAAGATCTGGAGTTAGAAAACCAAAGGAGAAGAACATGCTTGGCATTTCTTAAGCTGAGAGAACTGAAGAAAAAATGCAAGCCTGGAGTTGCAATATTGAAAGATTCTGTGGGGAAAATATTGAATGATGCAGGAAGTAATACATGGAGTCACTGTACCAAAAGAATTGGTCGACGTTCAACCATTTCAGGAGGTAGCATATGATCAAGAACTGATAGTATTGAAGGAAAAAGTCCAAGATGCACTGGAGCCATTAGTGAAAAAGAAGACTCCAGGAATTCACAGAATACAAATTGAGATGTTTCAACAAAAGATGCAGTGCTGGAGGTGCTCACTTACCTATGTCAAGAAATTTGAAAGATAGCTTCCTGGCCAATTGACAAGAAGAGATCCATATTTGTGCCCATTCTCAAGAAAGGTGACCCAACTGAATGTGGAAATTATTGAAAAATATCATTAATATCACACACAAGTAAAATTTTGCTGAAGATAATTCAAATGTGGTTGCAGCAGTACATCAACAGGGAACTGCCAGAAATTCAAGCTGGATTCAGAAGAGGATGTGGAACAAGGGCTATCATTGCTGATCTCAGACGGATCTTGGCTGAAAGCAGAGAATACCAGAAAGATATTTACCTGTGTTTTATTGACTATGCAAAGGCATTTGACTGTGTGGGTCATAACAAATTATAATAATTATAATATTGTGAAGAATGGGAATTCCAGAACACTTAATTGTGCTCATGCGGGACCTGTACATAGACCAAGAGGCAATCATTCCAACAGAACAAGTGGATACTGTGTGGTTTAAAGTCAGGAAAGGTGTGCGTTGAGGTTGTATCCTTTCATCATACTTACTCAGTCTGTATGCTGAGCAAATAATCTGAGAAGCTGGACTATATAAAGAATGCAGCATCAGGATTGGAGGGATTCTCATTAACAACCTGCGATATGCAGATGACACTACCTTGCTTGCTGAAAATGAAGAGGACTTGAAGCACTTACTGATGACGATCAAAGACTACAGCCTTCAGTGTGGATTGCACCTCAACATAAAGAAAACAAAACTCCTCACAACTGGACCAATAAGCAACATCATGATAAACAGAGAAAAGATTGAAGTTGTCAAGGATTTCATTTTCCTTGGATCCACTATCAATGCTCATGGAAGCAGCAGTCAAGAAAGCAAATGACATACTGCAGTGGGCGAATCTGCTGCAAAAGACCTCTTTAACGTGTTCAAAAGCAAAGATGTCACTTTAAGGACTAAGGTACAGCTGAACCAAGTCATGATATTTTCAATTGCCTCATATGCATGCAAAAGCTGAACAATGAATAAGGAAGACCGAAGAAGAATGGACACGTTCGAATTATGGTGTTGGAGAAGAATATTGAATATGCCACGGACTGCCAAAAGAATGAATAAATCTGTCTTGGAAAAGAAGTACAGCCGGAATGCTCCTTAGAAGCAAGGATGGTGAGACTTCAGCCCTCGTACTTTGGACATATTTATCAAGAGGGTCCCTGGAGAAGGACATCATGCTTGGTAAAGTAGAGGGTCAGCAAAAAAGAGGAAGCCCCTCAATAAGAAGGATTGACACAGTGGCTGCAACAATGGGCTCAAGCATAACAATGATTATGAGGATGGTGCTGGACTGGGCAATGTTTCATTCTATTGTGCGTGGGGTCTGTATCAGTTGAAACTGACTTGAGGGCACCTAACAACAACAAGCCCAATTGAGCAGAAATGTACACACCATTTCCTTTTCCCCTTCTCTTCTTCCTTCTCCCTTCCATTTCTTCCCCATAGCCTAACTCATCTGCAGCTCTGATTTGAGTCTTGCCTTTTCCAGAATGGCCAATGGGAACAGACACAGGATGGGAGTGCAGTCGTCCGTGCTCATCCGGAAATATACGCCATAGGGACCTTTTGGTGGCTGGTAAGTGTAAAACAACAACAGCCAATGTAATTCATAGCATTTGCCTGTTTCTGCAGTGTAAATACTCTCACCATGGCCAGTTTCAAGCTACAAGGTGACATTACTGAACGCAGAAGAAATGCCCCATGATATAGTTTTTCACCAGGTAGATAAAATCATAAATAACTTAAAAAGTGTAGATAATGGTAAAATAATTAGGATGTAATGAGTTTTGAGTATTTATTACCTTTGTTTTTAATATAATTTATTTAATTGCTTATTAAATAAATTTCTGTGCTTTAATTTTTAATAATGACTGTCCTGAGGTGGTGCAAATGGTTTGTGTTCGGCTACTAACCGAAAGGTTGGCAGTTCAAACCCAGCCTGCAATGCCACAGATGAAAGGCCTGGCAATCTACTTCTCCAAAGATCACAGCCGATAAAACCATATGGAATGCAGTTCTATTCCAGAACACATGACATTACTGTGAGTTGGAATTGGCTGGACAGGAACAGGTTTGCTTTTGTTTGTGTTTAAACAATTGGCTCTTGAAGTTCTTGAAAACTTAAACTTGACTCTTGAGAGCTTGGACCAGCCGGCTCCAGCACACCACTGCCCTGCCTCAAGAAACGTTAGCCCAGTCTCAGCCTTGTTTTTGGCCAAGAGCTGGAGGGCCATGGTCAGGCCTGGACGGGAAGCTGCTGACACGGGCTGTGGAGGTTGACTCTCAGGAAGAGGCTTTGTGGGCAGCCACTGGGCAGGGCCTCACGGGGACCTTCTCTCTGGATCTCTCTTCTGTCTCTAGGCGAGCCTTCTCCCTGAGCATGGGGTGGCTGCCTCTCAAAGCCCTTCCCGGTAGCCCTCCCTAGAGCTGAGAGTATGTGGCCTTCCAGATCATTCTGTCTAGCAAAACCTGGCCCATGGAGAGGGGGCGGGGCTCAGTTAATATCTATTGTTGAATGAATTACCTGGTAGAGAATGCACTCAGCTGGTTCTGGTCTCAGGAGTCCCTGGGTGCCATGGATTCTTCCTGACCATCTGCCTCCGAAAGGTCACAGTCATGAAAGCTCTATGGAGTGGTTCTACTCTGCACACATGGGGGTCACCATGAGTCAGAGTCAACTCAAGGCAACAGGTTTGGTTTGCTTGTGGGCTGGTTCTGGTCTCGTTTCTGCCATTACTGGATTGTGCATCTTTGGACTGTCTGGGTCTCAGTCTCCTTGCCTGTCAGGGGAGAGGTTGAGCCATTTGATCCTGAAGGCTCTGCCAGCCCTGAATTTCTGAGTGTCCCAGGACTCTGCTCTCCAGGGTTGACTGCCCCCAGGAACTCCTCCCTACCCCTGTCCTGGGGCCCTGACCTGGTCAGCTCACCCTCAGGGCCTGACTTCACGGTGGGTCAGGGATCTCCAACCCCCTTCAGAGCGCGTGAGGGAGCTTCAAACCCTGGAGCTACTGATGTGAGCTGCTCAGATATGTGGAAAACTTTGCCTTAGAACCCAGCGGTGCCATTAATGGCAGGATTCCAGCTCCATGGACAGGATTTCCTCAGAAATTCCAGAGAGGGGTGTGGCTGTGTCAACAGGCTGCAGCAGGCACTAGCCCCCTAGGTTGCCTTGGTAACACTTCAGGGAAACTTCCATCCCCAGTCCCCTTCTCTCTCTCCCCCAGGGGTGATGAGGTCACAGGGAACACCGAATGCACCAAAACCCACTGAAGCGCATATTTTTAAATGGTGAATTTTAGGTTGTGTGAATTAAATCTCAAGTTACAAAAAAAAAAAGCATCTGATTACTTACCAAAGCAAAAATGAAAGGAGTCGCAGGGAGGCTGTTAGGGGTGAGGAGAGATGAGAGAATGCTCCAGGATTCCCTGTACCAACTTCTCTCTGAGGGTCTTCCTTTTGGAACAGGAATTCAAACTGAGGACCTTTATCCTGCTATTTGACTTAGTACATTGCATAACTAGGGTTCAGATGAAACCCAGCTGCTGATTCCTAGAAGAAGAGCAAGTCAGAGTGTAAAATTCATCCCTGTCCAGGGTAAGGGAATGGTGGGGGAGGAGGGGCGGACTCAGCCCCCCCCCCACCCCTAACCCAAGGATTCCCCTGTCTTTCTACCTATCCTAGCTCCTGAGTTTTTACACCTTTCACACAAACGGTGCCGAGGGGCTCGGTGTCGCCCTACCTACACGCCCTTATGGAAAAACCCCTTTTCTCCTTTGTCCACCTGAGACTGAGTGGAATTTTCCAAAAGGAACTCGTCCTCAGAAGCTCAGGGAAACAAAATAAGCACAAAGATCTCAGAAAAAAAATCCCATTCCACCAGCGTGTAGATTTCCATCGCCATCAACGCACACACCAAGCTTGGGTGAAAGAGCTTGGTGGGGGTGGGGTCCCTCATCTCACACTGGAGCAGGGAGTCCCACTTACGTAGACCTCCCTTTAGGCCTTTGGCGTCTCCTTCCACTCTCCTCTGTGGCCCCTCGCCCCTCCTGGGGTGGGAAAGGAGTCCAGCCCTGGACCGTCCATGAAGCTATGACCAGGGCGGGGCCTTGGGCCTACCGAGGGCCTTTTATTGGTGCTGCTTTTCAAATTAATCCCAGAATTTCAGTGAAAGAGGTGGTGGAGAATATATCAATCACCTGACCCAACTCAGCCTCCCGTCCACCCTCTGGTTCAGATAAAGAGACTGAGACCTAGAGAGGTAAAGGGTTTTGCCCAGGGTGGCAGGTCTTAAAGGGGCTTGTGTGTGCCACAGAGCTGCCCGCTGGGCATCGGGCTCCTAGGAAGCCCAGGAAGGCCAGGTCCTTCTGTGGTTTCAGGGATGGCAGTTTCAGAGAAGACATACTTCAGCTGAGAGCAGAGGGCCTCACCCACATGTCACCACTAGGCAGAGAAGCTTGGAAGGTGGCATGGAGGTGGTTGGAGGAGAGGAAAGTAGCACCACGATGCGAGTCTGGAAAACTCTGCTCACTAGCACCCCCTTGAGTAAGCTCCAGGGGGTGGAGAGTGATTAGCTGTAGGTGGGCTTGACTGGATGGAGCCAGTTTAGTGAATAAGAGGGCTGGCTACTCCCACAAATCAGAAATACCTCTAGGCCCCAGGCTTCCCCCGCCTGCCATTACAGACCAACTCACTTCACATTGTAGCTCCGATCCCTAAGGCTGGCCACTCCACAGGTGCTAGAAGGCTCTATGGACCTCTATCCGCTGGATAATAGAGAAAACCTGCTCTTCTCCAGCTGGTTGATCCCAGCTCCAACAACTCAGGTATATTGAGGGCCACGCCAGGCTTCCTCAGCCAGTTACAGAGCAGCTCACATTACATCACAGCACCGCATCCCTAAGGCCTGAGCCCGAACCTGCCCAGCTTGCAGGGATTTCTCTTCCTACAGATTGCCCCATGGCACAGAGCTCTGAGTTTTGCCAAAAGTGCTCACAAAGGTTCATGAATCAGTCCTGGTAGCCCCTTGCTACCTGCACTTCTTAAGCCCTTAGCAGACAAGGAGCTTTCTCAAATGGGTGAATGGGCAGGTGATGATGTCACTGAGCAAGAAGGTGGGCCCGGCAGGGCATCCACAGGTGGAGTTTGCTCTCTGCTCCCTGCCTGTCAGGTTTGGCTCCTGGGTGGCAGGGCTTGGACCACATTTGGACATGTAGTCCCATGCCTTACCATCCCAATCATCTGGCACATATTAAAGATGCAGATCCTGGGCCCCAATGAGAATCTCTGGGGATGGAGGGGTGGGGTCCTGGACTTCAAAAAACACCTGGTTTTAGAGATTCATGACCTTTTTTTAAAAGCTATTCTCCTTCCCTTAACTTTAATGTTGGGAACCTAGGAAGAAGAACAGAGTTTAGAGGGAAGATAACAAGTTTGGTTTTAGAGATGTTTGCAGATGTCCAATAGTCAGTTGGCTATTAAAAGTTAGAGCCCAGAAAAGTCACTGGGGTTGGAGTAGACAGAGATTCAAGAATGTAACTGGAGGAATAATCTGAAATTGTATGTGATTTTTCTCTTTTGTCTTCATGAGAATATGACCTTTACACATGGTCTACCCTAGACATCCATCTGTGTGGGAGGTGATTAGAATTTGTTATGGAAGGAGGGACTGCCTAGAGAAAGGCCAAGTTGATATTCAACTATTGCATTCAAAGCAGGATTATGTGGCAGGACAATAGTCTTCAAGTCAGAATATCATCCTGAAAGATTTACTAAATTCCTTAACGTCCCTCTTCCTTTACTAAGACAACAGGGAGACACCCTGCCCTGTCTTTAAAGCTTAGGTGGAAATCTGGAAGAGTAGATATGACATGTTGATAGCTGCTGTTGAGTCAGCCTCTGACTCATGACAACCTCATGCACAGTGGAATAAAATGCTGCCTGGTCCTGTGCCATTCCCATGATTGGTTGCAGATTGGACTGTTGTGATCCATAGGGTTTTTACTGGCTGATTTTCAGAAGTAGGTTGCCAGACCTTTCTTCCTAGTCCATCTTAGTCTGGAAGCCCTCCTGAAACCTGTTCAGCGTCATAGCAACACACAAGCCTCCACTGACAGATGGGTGGTAGCTGTGCCTGAGGTGCATTGGCCAGGAATTGAACCTGGGTCTCCCACATGGGAGGTGAGAATTCTGTCCCTGAACCAGCAATGTCAAGAGGTCATCAAAGAAAAGGCTGCCCCCTTCAATCAGGAGATTCAGGGGAGACGGAGAAGATAGGGATATAGAATGCGGCAGGAGGCTCAAGATCCTGCAGCTAGTGACAGTTAAGATGGGGCCTCCCCAGCCCAGAATGAACAGACCCCCAGCTCGACAGCTGTGGGCTCAACAGCAGAGCCATAAAAGCACACAATGATGAGGCCAACAACGGTGATCGCCCTGGAGACTAAGGGACCTGCTGAAGGACTGACCAGCACACCCAAGACCAGGGGCTTCTCCTGTACCTCAAAGACACCATCTTAGGGAATGGAGCAGAGCCAGGCCAGGCTAACTGACAGACTAAGCACGTTAACTCGAGAAAGACGGATGACACCAGAGAAACACTTACAGTCAGTCAAGCTGATTGAACGTCGTTAGTTATAGGCCTTGCTGAAAATTGCATTTTTCATCCTGTACAACCAAGATGTTCCACGGAGGAGTCATTAGATTACAGAAGCTACGGGAATAACTGGACTTAGCTAAGGAATGCCAGTAGAATGAAAACCTTGGGTTGGAGGAGCAAGTGATAGGAAGAGAAGAAGGCGCCTGAGGGAGATGAAGAAAAGGCGGTTAGAGAAGTAAGTGGAGAGATTGGAGAACATGGTGATCGGAAAGCCTGGAAATAGAGGTTGAGAAAGATGATGATGAGCAATACTATTTAATCTTGCGAGAAGGCCCCTGGGTGGTGCAGTTCGTGCTCGACTACTAATCTCAATGTTGGTGTTTTGAATCCACTCAGTGGCACCGTGTCAAAAAGGCCTGGCAATCTATTTCTGTAAAGATTACAGCCAAGAAAACCCTATGGAGCAGTTCTAATCTGTTACACATGGGGTCGCCATGAGTTGCAATTGACTTGATGGCAACAAGTTTGGTTTTGGTTTTGATGTTGCAAGAAGCAGGAAGGATGAAGATGGAGAAAGGGTCATTTGAATTGACAGTGAGGATATCAAAATGACATTTAAGAAGGCATGTGGCAGAAATAGGACAGAAACCTGCCAGGTGAATTGCTGGTGCTCAGACTGAGTGGGTGATCACATAGAAACAGCCAGAGAAAGAAGTGCTTTCAACATCAAATAATACTACATCAAATAACAATCTGAATGGGTAGCATGACTGTGGAAAGGCATTTTAAAATAAGGGGGACAAAGGCATGTCTGTAGATAGAAAGAAAGGACCCAGCCCATGACAGAAGATTAAAGATGCAATTAAGAAAAGAGAGGACATTTGAGTGGGGCATCTTGGGCAGAAGATGAGCAAGGATGATTAAGACAACAAGTGGAGGAGTTGACCTTGTAAAGGAAGTCAGGGACTTTGCTCTCCAAGAAGGAAAACAAGTTAGGACAAAGGTATTTTCAGGTGGAGACAAGAGCTCATTAGTAAATTAGACCGAGACTGTCCCCCTTCCCTTCTTTCTTCAGTAACTAGTAAGTGAGGTTACCTGTAGATGAGTCTGTACAAGTGGAGAGAGGTTAGGCAATGATGGATTAAGGAGGGCGGAACAATCTAGTCACAGCCACCGGGGGTGACACATGTGTCCACTGGATGTTGGGTCCCATGCTTCAGATCCACCTCTCATAAGTGAGAGGGACGCTGCTGAGGCAGTGGATTAAGCATGAAGTGGGACTCCAATCTTGAGAACAGCACACTTCTAGAAATAAAGGAACCAAGGGAAACTGAGGTATCGTACGAGTTTCCTTGGGCTGCTGCAACAAACTACTACGAACCGGGTGGCTTAAAACAACAGAAATTTCTTATCTCACAGTTCTGAAGGTTGGAGTCCAAATTCAAGGCGTCAGTGGGGCCATGCTCTCTGTGAAGGCTCTAGGGGAAGAGCTTTCCTTGGCTCTTCCAGCTTCTGGTGGCTCCCAGCAATCCTTGGTGTCCTTGGCTTGTAGATTCATCCCTCCAATCTCTGCCTCCATCTTCACGTGGCCATATTCCCTCTGTCTCTGTCTCTGTGTCTCTTTTCTTTTTTTATACGAACACCAGTCATATTTGATTAGGACCCACTCATTCCAGTATGACCATATGTTAACTGATAACATCTTTAAAGACCCTGTTTCCAAATAAGGTCATGTTCACAGGTACAGGCTGTGACTTTCACATATCTTTTTTAGGAATACAATGCAATCCGTAAGAGGTACCCAGGGACCAATTTCCAAAGCTTTATGAGCTTAGAAGCCCTGGTGGTAGAGTGGTTCAGCGTTCAGCTGCAAACCAAGAGGTCGGCAGTTGGAATCCACCAGCTGCTCCTTGGAAACCCTAGGGGGCAGTTCTATTCTGTTCTATAGGGTGGCTATGAGTTGCAATCGACTCAATAGCAACGGGTTTGGTTTTTGTTTGTTTTATGAGCTTAATGCCTTGTTCATATAATTTTGTTGATAATTTTTGACTTAATTACCTAGAGAATATTGTCAGAACAATAACAGAAATTTGAAAGTCAAGTTCTCATTTTTCCATGTTTCCTACCAGTCTGGTCCTAATACTCTCACGATGCTGATATGATTGTAACTAGATCACAGATTGTGGCAGATTGTATTTTCTAAAAAAGGCCAAGCAATGTTTCCGGTCCCGCATGCTGTTCCAGAACCTTGTCACTCTCCCATTATAAGGCAGAGTCTCTTTTCCTTTTCCTTGAAACTGGGTGGGCCTTGTGATGGCCTCAGTGAATGAAGGCGGAAGTGATGCTAGGTTTTCAATGCTAGGACATAGAAGGCAATTGACTTTCACCGGGCTTTCTCTCTTGCGACTCAGCCACCATGTTATGAGGAAGCCCAAGCTATGTGGTGACGCCATGTGAAGGTGTTCTGGCCAACAGACTCAGCTAAGGTCTCAGCTCACAGCCAGCATCGACCGCCAGACATGATTAAATGAGCCTCTACATGATTCCAACCCCAGCTGAGGCCACAGATAAACCGCGTGGCTGTGCCCTGTTTGAATTTCTAGTCCATAATAATGTGTGTGTATGTTTTTTGCATTCAATTTTAGGGTAATTTGTTACGCAGATGCAGTAATTGGAATACATATACAGTTTTGTTTTATAACTTTTGCATTTATTAGCATGAACATTTTCTCATGTTGCTTTATAGTCATCATAATAATCATTTTATGGGCTGCAAAAATATTTTGAGTTGATGTAATATGGTTTATTTAAACATTGTGCTATTCTTGGCCATTTAGACTGCTTCTCATTTTTCACCAAGTAATGATATAAAAGTTGTGCATAGATTTTTCTTTTTCTTTGAATTGTTTTTTTGGGACAAATTCCCAGAGTGGAATTACTCTGGGGCATGAACATTTTTATGGCTCCCTAAATGTACTACCAACTTGCTACTAAAAAAAAAAAAAAAAAAAAAACCAAATTGCATCAATAGATTCTGACAGCAATTGTGTTTGGCAATTTTGGTACATAAAGCCACCTCAAATCTGTTTTGAACTGAAGTGGGGTATAAATAAAAAAGTGTATTAAAAAACAAGATTTTACTGTATTGTCTAAAGCATTAGACATGGTTACTTTTAATTTTGCTAATTTCATCAGTGGGAAGTCGGATTTTTATCATTGTTACAATTTGTATAAGGAGCTCTGGTGGCATGATAGTTAAGTGCTCAGCTGCTAACCGAAAGGTTAGTGGTTTGAACCCACACAGCGGCTCTGTGGGGGAAAGACCTGGCAATCTGCTCCCAAAACTCTGTGGGGCAGTTCCACTCTTTCACATGGGATTGCTACGAGTCCAAATCAACTCAACGGCACCTACCCACCACCACCACATTATTTGTATGGAATCCTAGGGTGGTGCAAACAGTTAACACGCTTGGGTACTAATGAAAGGTTGGAGGTTCAAGTCCACTGAGAGGTGCCGTGGAAGAAAGACCTGGTGATCTACTTCCAAAAATCAGCCATTGAAAACCCCATGGAGCACAGTTCCACTCTGACACACGTGGGGTCACCGTAAGTTGGAGTTGACTTGACAGCAACTATTGTTTTTTATTAATTTACATATCTTTGGTGAATACTGAGGCAGAGATTTTTTCCATATTTTAAACATTGTTTTTACTCTTACTTGAAGTATCTATATCTACCTACCTACCTGTCTATCTACCTACCTACCTACTTATCTATCTATTATCATCACCTCTCTATCTCCTTTACCCAATAAAGCAATTATAAGAGCTCTTGATATCCCTGTTTTTCAAACTGCAGGTCACAATGCATTAGTAGATTATGAAATTGACTAAGTGGCCCATGATCAGCATTAAAGAAAATATCAGAATAGAACAGAATAAAAGTAAAAAAAAAAAAAAAAAAAATTGCTATTGAGTCGATTCCAACTTACAGCAACCCTATAGGACAGAGTAGAACTGTCCCACAGGCTTTCCAAGGAGTGGCTGGTGGATTCAAACTGCCAACCTTTTGGTGAGCAGAGTAGCCGTAGCTCTTAACCACTGCACCATCAGGGCTCCTAGAATAGAATAATGTAGAAATCCCAGAGCATTCCACACATAGGAAGTTTTTTTGTGTGAAACTTTTGTTTCAAAGTAAGGGTGCATTGGGTATTGATGTAAAGTATTCTTGTCCTTCTTCTCAAACATGTTTTTAAAAGATTGGCCTTATAAAACATAGTTATTCAAACCTTTTCTTATGGATGTAAACATTTCCCAAGCTGTCGTTTCCCTTTTCATATTGAATTCTCTTCCTTGTGCACAATTTTAATTTTTCACGTGGTCAGGCCCAGCAATCCTTTGGAATTTCTTATTTCCGTTGAAAACAGAAATTTATCTTGTTTTTACAAAGGTGCTAAATGATCCATTCTACTTTTTGTCAACTCAATTCTTACTGAAGCATTCTCTGGGCTTATTGACATTCACGTGGGCTCAGCAGAATGCAGATGCGGAGCCAAGAAGCAGAGGCTATTGTGGAATGGGCAAGCCAGGAATCTGTGATCATCACGTGGCCCTCTTCTCACTTCCAGTTGTCAGAGCTCGTGTCACATCAGCAAAATGTGTCCTGGTGCAAGTGCTGGGTCAGCAAATGTCAGAAGAGTTACCCACAGACAGCTACCGAATGATGAAAAAAATCGAGGAGGAAGCAAAGTTGAAAATTCCAGAACACGTGGGAATATTCTGGGTAATCCAAGAGAGGTGAGTTTGGGGTCAAAATTGTTAGAGACTAATGAAATGAAAATGACAATAATCGTTGTCACCGTTTAGTAAGTGCTGGCCAGCCTCACCTGCTTCTCACCCCCACTGGTGAGGTTTCTCATCACTTCCGTTTTACAGATGAGAAAACTGCACTGCAAAAAGGCCATGACCTGTCGGCATAACACGGTTTATAGAGACAGTGCTCTACATTCTACCTTGGTGAGTAGCGCCTGGGGTCCTAAAAGCCTGTGAGCGGCCATCTGAGATACTCCACTGGTCTCATTCCTTGGGAGCAAGGGAGAATGAAGAGAACAGGATACAAGCGAAAGATTAGTCTGAAGGACTAATGGACCACAGCTACCAAGCCGTCCACCAGACTGAGTCCAGTACAGCTAGATGGTGCCCGGCTACCACCACTGACTGCTCTGACCTGGATCACAACAGAGGGTTCTGGACAGAGCTGGAGAAGGATGTAGAACAAAATTCGAGCTCACAAAAAAACGATCAGATTTACTGGCCTAAAGGAGACTGGAGAAACCCCGAGAGTATGGCCCCCAGACACCCTTTTAGCTCAGTGGTGAAGTCACTGCCGAGGTTCACCGTTCAGCCTGGGAGTGGACAGCTCCATAAAACCAAATGGGACTAATGAGGTACAGCAGTCCAGGGACAAGGGCCAGAAGGCAGAAGGGGACGAGGAAGCTGGTGATAGGGAACCCAAGGTTGAGTAAGGATAGTGTTGATGTGTTGTGAGGTTGTTAACCATCGTCAGAGGGCAACATGTGTACTAACTGTTAAATGAGAAACTATTTTGTTCTGTAAGCCTTCATCTAAAGTGAGAATAGCAGCACAATTGGAAGAGCATAGTCGATGTCAATGAACTGCGCATGTAGAAATTTTTGAAATGGTGTATCTTTGGCTATGTGTATTTTCACCAAAAAAAAAAAAAAGGTCGAGAAGGGAGAGGGTTGACATGTTGTGGGGTTGTTAACCAATGTCATAAAACAATGTGTACTACTGTTTCATGAGAAACTATTTGTTCTGTAAGCCTTCACCTGAAGGACAATAAAACAAACCAAAAAAAAGGCCATGGCCTGACTTACCCAAGGTCACTGGTTAACTTGGTGTTGTTAGTCGCCCTGGACTTGGCTCTGACCCACGACAACCCCAGGAACGACACGACGAAACGTTGCCTGCTCTGGCACCATCTTCAGAACCAGTGGGATGCTCGAGTCCGTTGTTGAGGCCACTGTGTATGCTGAGTGCCTTCCAATCAAAGGGGCTTATCTTCCGGCACTTTATCAGGCAATATTCTGTTGTGATCCCTAGGGTTTTCATTGGCTAACATCAGCAGTAGATTGCCAGGCCTTTCTTCCTAGTCTTAGCCCTGAAGCTCTGCTGAAACCTGCCCACCATGGGTGACCCTGCTGGTATTTGAAATACTGGTGGCATAGCTTCCAGCATCATAGCAACATGCAAGCCACCACAGAGTGACACACTGACAGATGGTGGTCCATGCCGTTACTCACTGCCTCTCATGTGGGAGCCTCAGGCTGCAGTCAAAGGAAAAAGGTGAGTGCCCAGAGAGAGTTACTATCCAGGAGTCTGGAAGGGATGTTTCTATTGTTCCCAGGGAGCCTCCCCGGGTTGCCTCCTCCACTCTGGGGAATTTCTGTCCAATGAGGCAGGCGAGTCACGTGGAAGAAACGCAGCTGCTACAGTGCTGGAGATAAACAGACTGATGTTTTTATTCCAGCTTTTATTTGCCAGGATTCCACACAGATTATGAAAATTCCTAACATTACGTGGTCTCAGAGAAATAGTTCAGGCAGTGGCTTGGAGCGCAGACTCGGCAGGCAGCGTGCACGGATTGTAAGCCAGCCTGGGCGCTTTCTGGCTGTGCGGTGCAGGGCAAGTTCTCCTCCCTCGTGAAACGGGGATAATAATAATACCTACCTCACAGGGGTGCTGTGAGACAGTGCCTGGTCCATCATAAGTGGTATCTTAGTGTTAGTTGCAGTCTTATTGCGTAAAAAAAAAAAAAAGTTGTCAGGTTGATTCTAGCTCATGGTGATACCATGTGTGTCAGAGTATAACTGTGCTCCATAGGGTTTTTAGTGGCTGATATTTTGGAAGTAGATCACCAGGCCTTTCTTCTGAGGCATCTCTGGGTAGACTTGAACCTCCAACCTTTTGGTTAACAGCCAAGTACACTGACTGTCTGCACCATTCAGAGACTCATTATTTCTTCTGGAACTGGTATATTTTAGATAGAAGTCCCTGGGCGGTGCAAACAGTTAACACCTCGACTACTAGCTGAAAGGTTGGTGGTTTGAACCCGCCCAGAGGCGTCTTTCTGCTCCCGAAGAGTCACAGCCTTGAAAACCCGATGGAGCAATTCTGCTCTGGGGGACATCAGGAGTCAGAATCGACTTGATTCTAGAACAACAACAAAAACAACGTATTTTTACATTGGTTGTATTTTGGTTTTTCTGGTTGGATTTTAGGAGATAATCCAGTCTTATCCCACTGCCGTCAAGTCAATTCCAACTCATAATGACCCTAGAGGACAGAGTACAACTGCCCCATAGGGTTTCCAAGGCTGCAACTCTTTACAGAAGCCAACCGCCGCTTCTTTCTCCTGAGGAGCTGCTGGT
The DNA here is from genome assembly GCF_000243295.1 of Trichechus manatus latirostris. Taxonomy (NCBI): domain Eukaryota; kingdom Metazoa; phylum Chordata; class Mammalia; order Sirenia; family Trichechidae; genus Trichechus; species Trichechus manatus. The sequence continues at coordinate 9,036,069 of NW_004444033.1, forward strand.
GGGCTCGAACTGCCAACCTTTGGGTTAGCAACTGAGTGCTCAACCACTGTACCACCAGGGCTCCAGTCTTATCAGCAGCATATTAACAGTCTGGGTGAGTTTTTAGGTTGATTCTTGTACGTTTCATTTCATCACCCAGCATTTTATTACCCAATTCTTCAGTTTCAACAATATGTGCTATTTGGGCGGGGGGAGACCATAGTCCCACTTTACACCTGTTGTCCCTGAATAATTATTAATAGTGACCCTTTTCATGCTCAGAAGTGTTGATCTAGCTTGGAAGACCAACTCCATGGTCTTCCTCTTTGGAGAACTGCAGCCCCTCCCACCCCTGGTCACTGCTATATTATATACGCTGGGTAGGCGGCCTACAACTGGCATAGAATCAAAGGCAGCTTTTTTTGTGTGCCAGAATCCCTCAGGCAGACTACAGAAGCCCTTCAACCTTCTAAGAACAATGTTTTTAAATGCATAAAATAAAATGCACAGGACTGAAAAGCTATCCCATAACTTTGAAAGGCTGCTATCAAAATATTGAAAAATCAAGTTTGAGATCTAATTGTATATACGTGGTTTTTACTAATGATTAAATAACAGACCTAGTGACGAGTCTAGTAACTTGTAATTTTTGGTATTTTGAGACAGCTGTAACTACAGTAATGTGATATAGAAATAGCTGTGATTTCTACTCCTGACGACGTCCCAGGTAGCGTTTCTGTTGGTTTCGTATGTTCACAGTAGAACGTGACTCTTCCCCAGACCTCTCATGGACCCCAGGTTAAGAACCCCTGTACTAGGGGGACCTTGGGAGCAAGCTGGGGGAAGGCAAATTCCACTAGCTAAGGAGGAGAAGAGAGAGACTGCAGTGGTCATGAGTCCCTGGTGGTGCAAGGGATTAACGCGCTCAGCTGCTAACAGAAAGATTACCATGCATGATGTCTTTCTCTAGGGGGATTGGTCCCCCCTGATAACATGTCCAAAGTGAGACGAAGTCTCGCCATCCTTGCTTCTAAGCAGCATTCTGGCTGTGCTTCTTCCAAGACAGATGTGTTCATTCTTCTGGCACTCCGTGGTACCTCCAATATACTTTGCCAAAACCGTAATTCAAAGGCATCAATTCATCTTCGCTCTTCCTTATTTATCATCCAGCTTTCGCATGCATTTGAAGCGAATGAAAATACCATGGTTTGGGTCAGGTGCACCTTAGTCCTCAAGGTGACACCTTTGCTTTTTAAACACTTTAAAGAGGTCTTTAAAGTGCCCAGAGGCACCTTGGAAGAAAGGCCTGGAGGTCTACTTCCAAAAAATCAGCCATCGAAAACGCTATGGAGTACAGTTCTACCCTGACACACACGGGGTCGCTATGAGTTGGAATTGACTCAATGGCAACTGGTTACTGGTTGGAGTAGTCACAGGTTTGGTGAAGGGCACAAGGAGTGGAGGAGAAAAATGATGCGGGCAGTTGCCAGGACGTGGACTGGAGAAACAGCAACATGAACTGGAATGTAATGTGCCTGTGTCGACAAAGAGAATACGGAAGGACATATCACCCCATCCGGGATCTGCACTGACAGGAACATGAATTTGTGCAGGGCTCAGGGTGTGGACTGTAGAGTCCCACGTACCTGGGTTTGAATCTCAGCCCCATCACTTAGCAGCATGTATTCTTGTGCAGGTCATTTCACTGCTCCGTGCCTCAGTTTCTCCTCTGGTTAGTGGCAGTAGTACTTACCTCACAAAATTGTTTTGAGGATTGCCAAGATACTGTATGTCAAGGGCTTAGAAAACCAGTTGCCCTGGAGTCAACTCTGACTTCTGGTGACCCTATGTGTCTTCAGAGTGGAACTGCGCTCCATGGGGTTTTCAGTGACTGATTTTTCTAAAGTAGGTTGCCAGCCTTTCTTCCGAGGCGTCTCTGGGTAGACTTGAACCACCAATCTTCCCGTTAGCAGCCGAGCACATTAACTGTTTGCATCACCCAGGGACTCCAAAAGGCTTAGTATAGTGCCTGATATATTACAAGCTCTCAATCAATAGTTCTGGTACTGCTGTGCTTCGTTTTTGTTGCCATGAAGGTCTATTTCCCAGAGGTAACAAGGACTCCCATTGGGTGGCGCAAACTGTTAATGTGTTTGGCTGCTAATCAAAACGCTGGAGGTTTGAATCCACTCAGAGGTGCCTTGGAAGAAAGGCCTGGAGATCTACTTCCATAAGATTGAAACCAAAAAAAAAAACCAAACCCATTGCTGTCAAGTTGATTGGACTCATAGCAACCCTCTGGGACGGAGTAGAACTGCCCCATGGGGTTTCACTAGGAGTCAGAACTGACTCGACAGCAATGGGTTTTGGTTTTTATAGGGTTTCCAGGAGCAGCTGCTGGATTTGGACTGCTGACCTTTTGGTTAGCAGCCATGCTCTTAACCACTGCACCACCAGGGCTCCTCCGTAAGGTTACAACCACTGAAAACCCGGTGGAGGGCAGTTCTATTCTGACACACATGGTGTTGTTGTGTTCGGCCAGCAGGGGGCAGAAAATCCACGCTGTAAGTTTAGGAGGACAGGAAATGGGAGGGGAACGTGGATGAAGGGGACTCCCTTCTGCACCCAGGATGAACTAGAACTAAACTTCCTTCTGTTCCCTTTCCTTGTGCCGCGGCGCCCAGAAAGGCATCCAGTCCCTACCTTCGGGTCAAGCCCACCCAGACCACTGAGTCTCTGTCAGGACTGTCAGGAATGTTTTGGGAAGCAGGCAGGCCAGGGATCAGGCCAAGAGCAGCTGGGGCTTGTTTAGAATGTAAAAGCATATACCCTACCCTATCCATGCAGCTTTTTTATCAGTAAGTGGAGGGCTCAGGTGCGGGGTCCTGGGGCTACACACTCTCAATTTACTGTGACAGAAACCAAAACCAAAACCAAACCAGTTGCCACTGAGTCGATTCCAAATGATGGCAACCCCATGTGTGTCAGAGTAGAACTGCACACCAATCTGTTGGAAGGAGATCTCCAGGCCTTTCTTCTGACATGCCTCTGGGTGGCTTAGAACCACCAACCTTTTGATTAGTAGTCAGTCATTTAACTGTTTGTGCAACATGGGGACTACATTACTCTTACAGACTCTCTCCTTAAACTCCTCTCGTCACTTACCTTTTTACCTGCCTTCTCATTGGTAGGAAAGTCAGCTTCCCTCCAGGTAGTCCCAGGAGCCACCACCAACAGGGTTTACACAGGCTGTGCCCAACTTAGGAACACCCGACTCTGTCCTCCTCCCGCCCACCATGAGGAAGCTGTTACTGCCTTATGCTCCCCTGTATGGAATAATCTACCTTGTCTCATGAGAGTGTAGAAAGAAATCTCCCCTTCTATAGCGGCAGAAGGTTAGCAAGTGGCGGCCACCAAGATGAAATCATCCAACCTTTTCACGACCACTTCTCCAGGGGGATCCAAGGAAATGAAATGCAGTTAAACAGGATGGTAGGAACATGGTGCACAAAATAGGCGTGCCAAAGCATTCATAAAACTCTCTAAGGGATAATATTTCCCTTTTCCAAGTAACTGATCTAGGAATCATTTGTAGATCTGTATCTGGGGGATGAAAATCAAAGATTACAGCCTTCAGTACGGATTACACCTCAACATAAAACACAAATCCTCACACCCAGACCAATAAGCAACATCATGATAAGCAGAGAAAAGATTGAAGTCATCAAAGATTGGATTTCATTTTGCATGGATCCACAATCAATGCCCATGGAAGCAGCAGCCAAGAAATCAAATGATGTATTGCATTGAGCAAATCTGCTGCAAAAGACTTCTTTAAAGTGTTAAAAAGCAAAGCTGTCACTTTGAGGACTAAGGTGCACCTGACCCAAGCCATGGTGTTTTCAATTGCCTCATATGCATGCGAAAGCTGGACAACGAATAAGGAAGACCGAAGAAGAACTGATGCCTTTGAATCATGGTTTTGGCAAAGTATATTGGATATATCATGGACTGCCAGAAGAATGAACAAATCTGTCTTGGAAGAAGCACAACCAGAGCGCTCCTTAGAAGCGAGGATGGCAAGACTTCGTCTCACTTACTTTGGGCATGTCATCAGGGGGGACCAATCCCTGAAGAAAGACATCACGCTGGTAGAGGGTCAGCAAAAAAGAAGACCCTCAGCGAGACGGATTGACAGAGGCTGCAAGAATGGGCTCAAACACATTAACAATTGTGAGGATGTTGCAGGACGGGGCAGTGTTTCATTCTGTTGTACGTCGGGTCGCTATGAGTCAGGGCCGACTTGACAACAGCTAACGACAACCACCACCTTAGGGATGGAGGAATTTCCTCTTAAATGCCTCTTATTATGTGCCACAAAGTTAGGCATGTAACTAGATGCCCGTGAATACTTTTTAAATGGTACTAAAATTTGGGAAGTAGACAGAGAGATCCCAAGAGATGCAGATTTTAATGGTTCTTAAACTTTTTATTTTTGAAAGGATGAAAACACTTTTTGCAAATGAAATCTTACACACAATTCCAACAAATAAAGCAGATCGAAGGGCACTTGCTCTGAGTGAGACTGGGAGGGAAGGGAAAGGAGACCTAACCACCCCTTCCTCATCCCTCAGCCCTGGTGGGGAAAGCCAAGCTTCCGCGGAAACACGGTTCGGACCCCTTGTTTCTATTTGAATGACAAGGTGATTTAGTCTCTAGTCCAGATGAGGTGGCAAAGTGAAGGTTTAGGTTCCTATAATGATGTGTCTAGACAGAAATGACACCAGTTTAGCTGACCTACAGAAAAAAAATAAAAACCTCTGGAAAAATACGCACAGACGTGAGTTCTAGTCCCAGCGTTCTGGCAATCAGCTGGCTGATCTTGATCCAGTCACTTGATCCCCCATTTACATCAAGGCTGGGACCAGATGACCCCTGAGGGCCCTGCCAGAGATAAAATTCTGCCAACTCATGGTGACTCAGAGTGAAGGCCGCACAATTGTCGTCAGTCAGTTGCCAGACCCAGGCTGGGAGGAACATGCAGGGGGGCTGTTTGCTGCCATCCTCCTCTGTCCTTGTCCTTGTTCCCTAAAGTCGCCCTCATGCCCCTCCTTCCTGTGCTGCATCACGGGGCATATTCCCTGTGGTCAGTGCCCCATTCTCTGGTCCCTCCAGCCCTGTGCCCCAGTTCCATCAAAACTTCTCTGGCTTCTCCCCTGGGCGTCAAAGCTGACCCTCCCTTCCCTGGGACCTGCTATGTAATAGATTGGAGCATTGATAATCCTCCAAAATCTGTTGTCTTGTAACTCTCCCCACCTAATACCACTGAAATGATTTCCAGCTTGCAACTCCAGCAATCTTTATCACTAGGGAATGGATCCCTTATCTACACAGCACAGAAAACCACAAATAGGAGAAAAAAATTGATTTTTAAAAGATAATTCTGATAAAGGACTTCACTTCTTTTAATCAATAACACGCAGTTGGGCACTCTAGTTCTTCTGTATCTGGAGTGAAGATAGCAGCAAAAATGGAGAGGTCACAGAATTAGGAGGTGGGAAACTTGACTAGTTGTGGGGTTTTTTCTTTTTTTTTCTTTTTTGATGCTAATTTTTTCTTTTTTTGTAGTTTAAGTGAGAGTTTACATTTCAAGTTAGTCTCTCATACAAAAATTTATATATACATTGTTATGTGACCCTAATTGCTCTCCCTATAATTTGACAGCACACTCCTCCTTTCCACCCCTGATTTCCCGTGTCCATTCAACAGACTCCTGACCCTCTCTGCCTTCTCATCTCTGCTCTGGACAGAAGCTGCCCGTTTAGTCTCATGTACCTACTTGAGCTAAGCAGCACACTCTTCACGAGTATCAATTTATGTCCCACAGTCCAGTCTAATCTTCGTCTGAAGAATTGGCCTCGGGAATGGTTTTAGTTCTGGGCTGATAGAGAATCCGGGGGCCATGCTTAGTTGTGGGATGTTCTGGCATATCAATGAACTTCTCTTGATTTCAGCTCATCATTGTAAAACGAGGATCATGATATGTGAGTCTCAGGGGATTGTTGTAAGGATTCAATGAGGTCATTAATTTCTAAATTGTGGAATACAGCATATGCACACAAGAGTGCATAAAACCTCTGCATACCACTCCAAGAATTAAAATAAAGCAAACACACGTGTTCTCAGTACCCAGGCTGAGAAGTAAATATCACCAGTATCTTACAAGCCCCTTGCATAGATGTCGTCCCCTACCCCAACCTCCATCTCTGAATTTTGAATAAGTCATTCTCTTGCTTTTCCTTACAGTTTTATGACCTATGATTGTATCCTCACAAAATACGCTGTTTAGCTTTGCCTATAGTCAAGCTTTATGTAAATGGATCTTACTCCTTGCTTTTTTGGCTAAAAAACCAAAGAATAAAATAAACTCATTGCCATTAAGTCAATTCCAACTCATAGTGACCCTATAGGACAGAGCAGAACTGCCCTATACCGTTTTCAAGGGGTGCCTGGTGGATTCAAACTGCCAGCCCTTTGGTTAGCAGCCGTAGCTCTTAACTACTATGCCACCAAAGTTTTCTTTCTGGCTAAGGATCCTATTTTGAGATTCATTCATATGGAGACATATAGCTGTAGTTTGCACATCATGAGAATATACTACAATGGATTTATCCATTTTACTACTGATGGACACTTGGACTGCCTCCTAGTCTTGCTATGCACATTCAGACATTTGTCTCCTGGTGCTCAAATGCAAACTTTGTAGTATACACTCAGTAGCTGGCTTGTCAATTATAGGGTATGCACATATTCCAACCATTTTTTAAATTGGTCTGTTGTTTATTTGGAGGAGTTCTTTTTATATTGTGGACGCAAATCCTTTGTAGCTATTTGTACCACAAATACCTTCTCCCAGTTGCAGCTTGCTTGCTATTCACTCTCTTTATGGTGTACTTTGATGAAAAGAAGTTCTTAATGTGAATGTAGTTGAATTTATCCATCTTTTCCTTTATGGTTTGTAAGACTTAAGAATCCTTCCCTATCCAGATGATAGGAATATTCTCCTGTATTGACTTTTAAAAGTTTTATAGTTTTGCTTTCCACCTTTAATCTTTAATCCAGCTGGAATTAACTTTTATGATTGGTGATTTATTTCTTCAAGATAGATAGGCAATTGCCACAGATAGACATTTATTGCTAAGTCTGTGCTTTCCTCTGTGCCAGCTCAGGTATTAACCAGGCTTCCATGGGTGGGTTTGTTTCTGGGCTCTCTATTCTATCCCATGGGTCTACTTGTTAATCTTTGTGCCAATACCACATCATCTTAATTACTGTATCTTTTTAGTTGTAAAACAACAAATTGGGCAAGGGGAGTCATTTCACCTGTTTTTCTCCAGAAATGTTTTAGCTATTTTTAATTTCTTCTTTTTTTTTTTTGCATTTCATATCAATTTTGGTGGAAGCAGCAGTCAAGAAATCCAAAGACGCATTGCCTTGGGCAAATCCCTGCAAAAGACCTCTTTAAAGTGTTGAAAAGCAAAGACCTCAACTTGAAGACTAAGGTGCCCCTGACCCAAGCCATGGTGTTTTCAATCACATCATATGTATGTGAAAGTTGGACAATGAATAAGGAAGACCGGAGAAGTACTGACATCTTTCAATCGTGGTGTTGGCGAAGAATACTGAATATACCATGGACTGCCAAAAGAACGAACAAATCTGTCTTGGAAGAAGTACAACCAGAATGCTCCTTAGAAGGAAGGATGGCGAGACTACGTCTTAGGTACTTTGGACATGTTATCAGGAGGGATCAGTCCCTGGAGAAGGACATCATGCTTGGTAGAGGGTCAGCGAAAAAGAGGAAGACCCTCAATGAGATGGATTGACACGGTGGCTGCAACAATGCGCTCAGGCGTTAACGATTGTGAGGATGGCGCAGGACCAGGCAGTGTTTCATTCTGTTGTACGTGGGACTGCTTTGAGTCGGAACTGATTCAATGGCACCTAACAACAACATCAATTTTGGAATCAATTTCTCAAGAAACAAGAAAACATTTTGTTGGAATTTTTACTGGAATTGCATTGAGAGAATGATTTGGGTAGAGCTATGATGTTTTTTCCTAAGAACATGGTGAATTTCTCCATTTGTCTTAATATTTTTGAATAAAGTTTTATAATTTTTCCCTCAAAAGGCCTTACACATCTTTTGTCAGATTTATTTCTAGGTACTTTTTATTTTTATTTATTTATTTTTTTACCATAAATGGTATCTTGTTTTAATGACATTTTTAACTGCTTGGTAGTGGTGTATAGAAATCTAATTTTTATATATTGCTGTTGTATCTAACAAGCTTGTTAAAATCATTACTTTTACTAAGTGTAGATGTTTTAGGGTTTTTTGTTTGTTGTTGTTTTTGGAAATCGTATCTGCAAATGACAGTTTTATTCCTTCTTTTTAAACCTTATACCTTTAATTTACTTTATGCAGTTCCAGTTTTGCAAGTTGTGGGAGCCAGCCTCCAAATTGTACCCCAATGATCCTTGCCCTACCCCCCACCCCCCAACTGAATGGGGTTGACCTGTTGTAAGCAATAGGATATTGTAGAAATGATGGTGTGTGACTTCAGAGTGGACAAAGAAAGCCATTGTGCTGCCCACTCGTGCTCTCTTGGAGCGCTCAGCAGGGAGTCAGACACCATGTCATGAGACACTCTGGCACCGTTGTGGAAAGGTATCTGTGTTGGGGAACTGAGGCCTCCTACCAACAGCCAGGACCGGCTTGTCTGTGACTGAGTGAGCCACCTTGGAAGCAGACCCTCCAGCCACAGTCAAGCTTCAGATGAGACTGCAACGCGAGCTGTCATACTGACTGCAGTCTCGTGAGACCTCCACCCAAAAGCACCCAGCTAAGCTGCTCCAGAATGTCTAAGCCACAGAAATTGTTAAGAAAGAGAGAGAAAGAGGGAAGGAGAAAGAGAGGGGGTGAGGGAGGGAGGAAGGAAGAGAGGGAGGAAGGAAGGGAGGAAGGAAAGGAGGGAGGGAGGGAGGAAGAAAGGGAGGAAGGAAGGAAGAAAGAGATCCCAAGACTTTGAAACTCTTCCAGGGGCTCTCAGTGGGGTGGGGGTGGGGGGTGGCTGACGAGCTTGCTGTAAGATTTAATAACACTTAAAACCCTATGGGGCAGCTCTACTCGGTCATGTGGGGTTGCTATGAGTCAAAATTGACTCAACAGCAACCAACAGTTCACTTCAACCACAGCTGTTCTGCCTTTATGTAGTTTATATGTGAGGATCCATGTAGGATTTCTTTTGAAGAAAGGAGTTTGCTGCCAAAAATAAGTTTGCAAACATTGAATTAGACAGACACTGGATTAGATGACCTCTATGGTCCTTTCTGGAGCCCTGGTTGCACAGTGGTTAAGTGTTCAGCTGCTAACCAAAAGGTTGGTAGTTCAAATCCACCAGCTGCTCCTTGAAACCCTGTGGGGCAGTTCTACTCTATCCTATAGGGCTGCTATGAATCGGAATTGACTTGACAGCAATAGGTTATAGTTCTTCCTAGAGGAGCCCTGGTGGTGCAGTGGTTAAGGGTTTGGCTGCTAACGGAAAGGTCGGCAGTTTGAACCCACCAGCCGCTCCGCGGGAGAAAAATGTGGCCGCCTGCTTCCATAAAGATTTACAGCCTTGGAAACTCTACGAGGCAGTTCTGCCCTGTCCTGTAGGGTCGCTATGAGTCGTAACCAACTCGACAGCAATTAGGTTTGGTGGGTATAGTCCTTTCTATAGGTCCCTGGGTGGCGCAAACAGTTTGCACTCAACTGCTAACCTAAAGGTTGGTGGTTTGAATCCACACGATGCTACCACAGAAGAAAAGTCCCGGCGATCTGCTTCCATTAAGAATTCAACCAAGAAAACCCTAAGGAGCAATTCTACTCTGTGACAAATGGGATCTCCACGAGTCAGAATCGACTCAACGGCAACCAGCAATAATAGTCCTTTCCATCTCTAACATTCGATGATTTTACCTTCAATATGAAAAACAGTATTCTTACCCCGGGCAGCATTTTCCCAGGGCTCGCTCTTCTCGCTGTGAAGTACAACCCCAGAGACTGAAATCAAAAGCCCAATACACAGTGTGGTGCTTGCTGATAACTGTATCCAGAGCTGCCCTCTGTACTTGGGCCCGGACAGTGTCCAGACCGAGGAGAAAGTGCCACTCCTGCAGAAGGCAAGTGCCCGCTGGGCATTGCTCCAAGCCCACACCCCCTGCAGGCTGTGGGGACGGATGAGTTTGGCTCTAATAGAAATGATGATGTTGGTTATCGTGCACTGAGCGCTGTGTGCCAGGTGCTGGGAGAGGTACTTTATACTTATTATGTCATTAAATCCTCCCAATACCCCTCTGAGGTCAGTATTTTTACAGACTGAGGAAACGGAGGCTGCTAGGTTAAATGATTTGCTAGAGCCGTGAATTAGGAAGAGTAGAATTGGGATGAAAACTCAGACTTGTCCAACTCTACAGAAACCTTCACCACCATTTTGTGCATTATGGGCCACTATTCAGAACTGAGCATATTGTCTGGTATAGAGCTGGAAGATGAGTCCCCCAAGGTGGAAGGCAGCAATGGTCTCAGGTTTGCCAGTGATCATGAAGGTGGCATGGGACCGGGCAGCGTGTCGTTCTGATGTACGTGGGGTCGACGGCAACGAACAACAACATTCAGAACTAAGCAGTTCCTCTTTGCGTCTGAAAATGCTTAGATTTCATGCTAGGAAGTTTATAATAATCATTATAAGAAACGCTCTTCATTTGCTCATTTGTTCATGCAGCTGGCATTAGCGTGAGCCACTCTGTGCCACATGCTGTCCTAGGAGATGGGAAGATGTCGCCAGGAAAACAGAAAGCTCCTCCCCAAAGGCTAAGCTGGGATGTGGGGCGGGAAGAGGGCCAGAGAGGCTTTCAGCTGCTTCCACTGCTTCACAGTTGCGGGGAGGGGGAGGGAAGGTTCCCTCAGGACCCTGACAACCAAGGTCTCACCTCAAACCACAGTTAGAAACTGCCTTCACGGGACTGTGACTGGCTGGATCCTAAGAGCCACGCGCCCCCGAGGACAACCTTCCTGGGCTGACCCCGACACTGCCAGGTTCTCACAGCTGAGTTTGCAGGGCGCACACGATAGGCCTCAGAGAAGGCCGCTTCTGTTAGAGCGGGCCAGAGATAGCGCTAGGAAGGCTTTTGGTGGAACTGTAGCAGTAGTGAGGGCGTCTGGTTGAGAAACCTGGCTCTTTGGAACCAGATCTTGAGACGCTGCATCTGAAGTCATGTCTGTGCAAGCTTTGCACAGAGAGATTTCCAAACACAGGTCCTACTTGCTTTGAGATTTAATAACACAGTTTCCTCTTTCAGCCGGTCTCACTATCTCACTAACGGCTCTGCTCCTTGGCTGAGGCACTGTTCTCGTAAAACGCCAACTGTTTCGCGGAGGTATTTTGTAGCTTCGCCTACACAGAGGCAAAGCCCCTCAAAGGTGAGCCCAGCACTGTTGTGCCAGAGCCTCCACGGACCTGCAGCGTCACCTCACACATGGTGACTTGTCCGCCTGGGAAGGTGTGGGTGTATTGGTTCCACAAAGGGAAGGAAGGGGATCTTTGTTGGGGAGCAGCACCTGTCTTCACCCGGGCACGTTGGACCCATCTACCTGCTCCTTCCGCTGTCTTGGGGTGAGTTGGTGGCGAGGCTCCGCAGCCCTCCTGCCCCACAAGCCCCCCCTCACACTGCACTTCCCAGCATCAACCAGTGCTGGGCCTCCACCCACGCCCAGGCCACTGGCTGCTGAAAACACTCCTATTCAAACTTGAAATGCAAGACTAGCTGTTCTCCAGTCTTTGATCCCCTCTCCTCCCACCCCAGGTAAGGCTCCCTCAAGGACACATCCTTAGATATAATCGGAGTCTCTACTGGGAGTAAAACAAAAACAAAAAAATCAAATCTGTTGCTGTTGAGTAGATTCTGACTCACAGCGACCCTATAGGACAGAGTAGATTTGCCCCATAGTTTCCAAGGAGTGCCTGGTGGATTCAAACTGCCGATCTTTTGGTTAGCAGCTGTAGCTCTTAACCACTACGCCACCAAGGTTGTGAAGGGGTACAGGTGGAACGCAAGCTTGGGCTTTTATCTTTGTGGTTGACCTTTAAATTGTCTTGCTATAGAGTTCTGTCTTATGCAGTGGTGTAGAAGCAGATGTCAGATTTAAAAACTCTTACTAGGGATTAACTCGAAGTTTTTCCGAAAGATCTTTAAGCCAACTCTTGACTAACTAGACAAACGGGAGGGATCAGGCCAGAGATGATCTGATGTAGCTGTCGCTGTGGTTAACAGCTATGGCTGCTAATGAAAAGGTTGGCAGTTCAAATCCATCAGCCGCTCCTTGGAAACCCTATGAGGCAGTTCTGCTCTGTCCTATAGGGTCGCTATGAGTCGGAATTGACTCCATGGGTAGTTAACAAAACCAGTCAGCTCTTGATTAGCGGAAGATGACTTAAGTTTGCAGTTTAACTGGGGTCACGTGCAGTGGGGACCTCAGACTTGCTACCCCAACAGGGAAACCCAACCACTGTGATGAGCAGATGTCACAAGA
>NW_004444033.1:9048784-9049540 GCF_000243295.1 Trichechus manatus latirostris
GTTTGCAGTTTAACTGGGGTCACGTGCAGTGGGGACCTCAGACTTGCTACCCCAACAGGGAAACCCAACCACTGTGATGAGCAGATGTCACAAGAGGGGCCAGGACCAGCCTCTCTATAGTGAGGGGTAGCTTGGACGGAAGGGGGGAGGGGGCTCTGGGCCCCCCACTTAGCTCAACCCCAGATGTTCAGGGCTTGGGGCTCTCCCTCATCCCGGGGTGGGGCCTAGAAGCCACTATCAGTCAGCTATGGCCCAATTACTGAACCCTGTGGGGCATCTTAAACAGATAACCTGCCGAACAGTTCATGACCTGGTAACAGGGACTATCACCATGCAATAATAAACCAAGTCAGTAACAGAGCGACATGACCTTGAGATTGAGGTCAACACTCATCTACCCCATCCTTTCTTTTGTCCACTTAATTCTGGATTAGGAAACCAGTTACTAATAAAACAGGCAACAGCACAGGGTCCTCGAGGCCTTACATTTGAAACCCTATTTAAAACACTCATCCTTATCCAACTGGGCACCATCTATGCTTTTCTTCCCTCTAGACAGTGAGCCTCGTGAAAGCAAGACCTAACCCTAGCCCCTGCACAGCGCCTGGCAGGCAGTGTCGCTTAGGAGACATCTGCCTTCTCTGGCCTTCACAGGTCGAGAACCACCTCAGCAATCTATGAAATCGCCAGTGGGTTTCTGTCCAGGCTCAGGCCCGAGCTGTGGTCCTCAGCCCCGGCTGCACATCAGAACCATGC
>NW_004444033.1:9049833-9051098 GCF_000243295.1 Trichechus manatus latirostris
CCAGCTGAACAAGAAAGGCGAAGGAAACTGGGGGAGACTTCTAACCTAGATGCTGCTCTTCAGACCCAGCCTCGCGCTGAGTAAGCCCACACGGCTGCGTCTTCCGACTGCCTACCGTGTGCGGGGGCCACAGCCACATCTACGCTGCGCAGGAAAACAGGAGCAGTCCCTCAGGGCTCTGAAAAGCAGGCTCGGCAGCTTCAGAACTCGGCCTTGAAGGGGTAATCCTTGTGGTTGGCACAGCTGGTAGGAGGAAAGAGGACACGTTTGCTTTTCAGGGAAAGAGTCTGACCGTCACAAATGACAAAAAGACGGAAGCGGTACATGTCTCATCAGAGGCACCAAGGCAGCCTCGGATGCAGGGAGCCAGCTGAGACCACAGACCCCTTCTGCACCTGGAGGTGGCGCCCAGCCTCCAGACCCCTCACCGTGCACCCCCGCCTTTAGCGCTTCCTCCATGGGTCCACCCTCCTTGTGACCACTGCCCTCAGGACCCCAGACCGGATTCCTGCCTCTGAGCAACTCCGTCTAGCTGGCAGGACCAGACAACAGCCTGCGGGCTTGAACAACATTGTCTTCAGTGATAGAATGAGAGGGTGAAAAAGCAAAGAACCACACCAGAGGCATTAAGGGTCGCGTGCGAGTGAGTCCCTGAGGGAGGCAGTGAGGCTCCCGGGACGAGGAGACCCCAGCCTCCCCAGAGCCTCCCGCAGTCAGTCAGAGTCAAATGAGTCCGTCAAACAGCTGGAAATGGGGGGACAGGTGGGCAAAGCCCTGGGGGCACCAAGGTGCAGGTGAGTCTGCCAAGGCAAGAGGTCCCATCTAACAGGGCCCACGGCTCGTGCTGTGACATAGCAGCCAGTGACGTTGGAGAGACTGGCTGGCCGGGGTGGGAGAGGCCTGGGGCAAACCCAGCGTGGAACATACAACTCTTATTCAAGTATCGAAATCCATTCGAGAGGTCCCCCTGGTACGCCTTTTCTTCCCACCCATCACACCTGAGGGGCAGGGCACTGTCGTCAGCAGGAGAGGCTCGGTCTAGCAGTAACTGCCAACAAGACAGCTCGCCTGTGTAGCGAGGAAAGCTCCCCAGGTGACTGGGGGTGTTCATGGCAGAGTGGAGGAGCGGGAGGCGGCTGAGTGAAAAGGGACCAATGAGAAACCCACTGGGGAACGCGCCCTGAGGCTTCAATACCTCACATCAGCAGTGGGAAGGAAAAGGAAAAGACTGAACTTCTTGCAAGATTCTGAAAGGACAATGGACG
>NW_004444033.1:9052215-9053377 GCF_000243295.1 Trichechus manatus latirostris
GGGGAAAGAAACCCAGCAAGTGCTGCAAATAAAGGTCAAAAGCAGCACATCAAATTGTCGAGCCCGCAGGACATGAGGAGAGGTCTCCCACTGCCGTGAGCGGGGACAGGAGTGGGTACACGGAACTCAGAACAAGCTTGTTGTATTAGTATTTAGAGAATGCCTACGTGTGGCCAGGTACTACTTGGAACAATGAAAACAGTCATTCCCTTTCAGAACTTTCTATATTTCTACATTTCTTTCATTTCAAAAGCGCTAATGAACATGTCTATTTTGACAGGCACCCCTAAGGAATGTCATAATGGGTAGCAAATGTCTCTGCCTCGGTTTACAACAGAGCAGAGCAGAGAGGTAGGTCAACAGCTATAATACAAGAGTAATTAATCACACACTATGCAAAAAACACACTATGTAAAAAAAGCACCCAAAGAGCCCAGAGGAGAGAGGAGTGAATTCCCGTGAGGAGAGAGGAGATGGCATCCGTGATGGGCCTAAGGAGCCAAGTATGGCTCTGGACGGAGGGCAAGAAAGGGCGCACGAGAGGAGCAGCCCCTTGGTGCGGAGGCAGCAGACCACGCAGGCGGCAGGACTGGGCCACGTGGAGGCCCGTGGGTGGCACTGCCTCAGCACCACAAAGAGAGCCGTGGGCCGGCCATCAGCCTCTCAGAGTCAGGACACAGGCAGAAAGTCGCTACATGCGCCGTGATTACAACCGTGTACAAGTGTGCAAAGGACGCACGGTCAGACGCAAATAAAAAGAGTTAGGCTAGCACTGACATTAGTAATTTAAATGTTCTTCTTTTCTAACACCTTAAAAATGATGTAGGAAACAAGCCTCCACCTCTAGCAAGCTGTTCCCCACCGTGGGCACTGTGTGAACCAGGCAGCCCAGGACCCTGCCCACACAGGGCACCCTCCCCACACAGAGGCCCTGGCCCAGTGCGGAACCACTGCCTGGGCCCAGTGTGCTCACCACGGCTCTTGCTGAGGTCAGCTCCCAGACCTGGGAGATATCTGCGGGGGAAGACGGGGAAGAACAACTCGAGGTGGGAGGGGAGGTCCTGGGAAGCCTCCCCTGCCTGCCTACCTCACAGCAGAAAACCAGGGCCGACCAACGGGCTCCTACCTGGAAGTTCTCAGCGATGCGCTCAGGGGTCACTGA
>NW_004444033.1:9054678-9059978 GCF_000243295.1 Trichechus manatus latirostris
CCATGCCAGTCCCTCCCTCCGCTGACAATGGTGACAAACATCCCTCCCCAGGTCAGCTGTGACACTTTCTGCATCCCCAGCTGACATCCTCAACACTAAGAACAATTACCCTGTGACTCTCCAGCCACAGGCCCTGAGGGCTGGTGCTGGCTTCAGCCGTTTGTCAACTGTCACAGGTCTGAGATCTCAATGTCTACACTGTCACTGAGGCCCCGAGGCAACATGCTGGGCTTAACCCTTCCTTTCCCATGAGTCCTGCTCCCAGAGGCCTCGCTGTCACTCTGAATCCCCACGCAGGCTCTGCAGAGGCGAGCAGCCTGCCTCCTGGCCACTCCCTGGGCAACGTGGACCAGAAAGGAACCACCAGGACCAGACCGTGTCCTGGGGACACTGGCCTTTTGGGTGGATGTTTACCTGGTTAACTGCTGGCTTGTATTTTAAGCCAGGCTTGTTTAAGATCCTCTCTATTTGGAGATGGTTGAAGTTGGAGACACCAATCGCCTTCACCAGCCCCTCTTCCACCAGCTCCTCCATAGCCTAATGAGAAGAGAGTGCTGCCTGGTGCTAGAACATGCCAGAAAGGTCAAGGACCGGAAGCATCTTTTGTACCCGGCAGTTTAACAGGTCCTGCCCTCATGGTTCCACACCAGCCAGTTAGACCTTTCAGAAGCCATGAGGTGGCAGACAAGAACCAGGCTGGCTTTAAGTAGACAAGGAGAGCGAACAAAGTGAATAACAAAACACAGTGAAAGAAACGCCAGAGCAGGCTCCCACCCCTTGTTTGCTTCGCTTACAGGGAGAACACGGAACCAGCAGTGAAGAAAAAAGGTCAAGCCAGGGATCATCTCACCGTCCACGTGTCCAAAAAATCGGTGTCACTGGGAATCACGCTGCCTGTCTCATCCAAGGGGAAATTGTCCTCCCCTGCCTGCCGTTACAACCAGAAACAAAACAATCAACAGCAGCCCTTTGCAGACCTGCTTGAGGGGGCCTGCTTCTTTGAAAACAAAGTGCTACAAGATGTATTCTAAATCACAAGCACTGGCCATTTTTAATCACCAAGGGCACCTCTGTGGGACAGCTGAACAGGAGACCAGCCGACTGTTCCCAGGGCCCCAGCACTTCTCCATCAAGGGGCTGGAGCTGAGAAATCACCACGCTCACACATCTGAGCCTGTCACGTGGAGGTGACGACACTCGGTCTGGGGGCATGGCTGGTGCGTGCATGTGTGCACAGTCCTGCTGGACCGCTAGCCTCTGAAACTACCACCTTGCCGAGCCTCGCTGGCATCCCACAGGAAACAAAGGACCCAAGTGAAGTCCCTTCAGGCTGATCCACCAAGAAGAAACCAAGTGGAGCTACAGGATAAAACCCCACAACTTGAACCTGGCTGACAACGTGGGAACTGGGCCGGGGCTAGAGAGAAGGCAGAGAGCGTACCAACTCTCAGGTTCTTTCTGTGCAGAGCCAGGCTGCCGGCCCCCGCAGGATAGGGGCTGGGGAATGTATGTCTGTGCACGTGTGCATGTGCTGGGGTGACAGCGGATGGCTCCTCACAGCCTGTGTGCAGTATGGACAGTGGTGTCACTTGAGCCACGTTTCCTGTCCCAAAGGTTTAAGTTATACCATCCCGATGACGAAGCCAGTGCTCCTCAAACCGTACAGTGGCCCCGGGCAGCTGTGGCTCCTGTCAGAGGCCTGGGGAGTGACCAAGACTCTGACTGCTGACCAGCTCTGGGTGGCGCTGTCACTGCAGATCTGGCTGCACGGGGAGCAGCCAGGACACCAAGTCTCCCCAGCACAGTCCCCAGGGCATACAAGGCCACAGGCCCGCACCTTGAAGCCGGTCGGCCAGTGGATCAGGTAGAGGTCCAGGTAGTCCAGCTTCAGGTCGCTGAGCGTCTTCTTGCAGGCGCCTCTCACCAGGCTCTTGTCATGGTACGTGCACCAGAGCTGAAGGAGCGAGAACACACTGCACCCACCGCTCATGGGGCTGGGCCTGGCCAGGAGCCAGGCAGCTCCAACCACAGGGGCCGCCCTGTCCTCTCCCCACCACCCGCCCGTGCCATCGTGATGCTGTGGCTGGGTCAATTCAGCCGCTAAACAGGTGTAGGGGGATCCACTTCACTCCCTGGATCCTACTGTCCACAGAAAGGCACGAAAATCAAGTCAAGAAAACCTCTCCAGAGGCATAAAATAAGAGACAGGTCAGCAGGCCAACTTCTCCAGGCTACTGTCCTCCCAGCTGGTCTTTGTGGGTCAGCCTCGCCCCCGCCCAGTGTCCTGACACAGGCAGCCGTCGGGAGCCAGTCCACTGATGGGAACAAAGTCCCGTCCCCACAGAGAGCTCCTGGGAAAGGGAGAGCTGACCCCAGCCTGGCCCAGAAGCAGCATGGGTCCTGACCAATGGGTCTGACAATGTGACTGCCCGATGCCAGCCGGGGCGAGTGGGCTCTCAGCCCTGTCCCCTCGGCCACCCATGCTTTCCCGTCCCCACCATGCCCACACCCAGAGCCCCCCCCACACCAGGTGCATCACCTTGCTGACGATGAAGAGGTCCTCGCGCTTCACCACCTTCTCCTTGAGCTTCTCCTGGATGGCCTCCCCCACCTCGTTCTCATTCTGGTACACGTAGGCGCAGTCGATGTGGCGGTACCCCACGTCAATCGCCACCTTCACAGCCTCCCCTACTTTGCCTGGAGCTGACTGAGAGGAAGGAAACACAAAGGCCACGGGGTGAAAAACAACACCACAAACACGGTTTGCACAAAACTTCAGAACAGGGGGATGGGAATGAACTGATCCTGCAGAAGCTCCCGTTCCTGAGCTCAGCGGTGGAGGGCCGGGTCCCGTGTCTGAAGCAGCGTGCAGAACTACCAGCTCTTAGACACAGGGCAGCGAGGAGAGGCACCTGAGACTCCAGGTTAAAACACCTGACACCACTCAGCACAGAGATGCCATGGGAAGCCATCTTGCTGCCTCACTTCCTCCCACTGTTGGTTTATGAAGCACCACAGGACAATCCCATACTCTCGATGTTTCAGGTTCCCATGATAAAAAGGGATGCCACAGCTTCCAAGCAGCCCAAAGTATTTAAAAAAAAAGCTTCGCATTATTTACTTATTTCCACTTAGTTTCCGAGTCACTGAGCCAGAGTTGGGGCAGTGAGGATCCCCACGCTCTCCCTCCTCACTCACGTGTGGATTCCCGTCCATCTGGGCACTCCCTTGGCTGTAAGCAGCTGTGGGAGGCTGTGGTGAGGCCGAGAGCTTGACTGACAGCGACTCAGAGGCCTCATGGGCAGGGTCTCCCAGGCCTGTCAATGACTTGCTTTGGGAGGTGAACTGGGGAGCCGGCCACTCAGAGGGATCCACAGACTCAAATGATTGGAAGGTGAGGGAGAATGGGAATTAGGCAGGATCACCCTATGGTCTGTAGTTGGTGACAGAGACTGAACGTTGTCCCTGCCCAGGCCAGCGAGCCATCTGAGGGACAGGCCAGAGCAGGGGTGGAGAGCCTGTTGCTGCGGGGGAAGGAGTGTCTGGGTGACTACTCAGCTCACCAGCCCCCTGGTTCACAGTGCAGACACATGCCACTCCAGCTCCAGCAGAGACTGAAATGCCCGCAGGGCACAGCTACACCTGGGAGTGAGCAGTGAGCACAGTGGACAGGCTGCTGACGGACAGTGCCTGTGCTTGGAGCGCTGGGCTAGGGAAGAACAAGGGAAAGCGCCCCAAGGCCACTAGCAGCTGTGAGCAGGCCGGGACCAGCGGGAGCACATCCACTACCTGACCTGCTGGTCGCCACGGAGATCAGGGGCAGTGGGTGGTGCCAGCCCTCGGGTGTTCCCAAGAGCACACCTCAGACCATCCGGGCCCTCCCTGCTCGTGGGGGACCCAGGAAGGCTGCATGCCCTCACGGCTAAGGGAAGAAGCAGAGAGGAAACCTCAGTGTCCAGAGAAGAACCCACCACAGCATCTCACGGTAGCTGTCACGAGCGGTGACAGCAGAGCACAGCCCTTTTCAAGAGCGAACTGAGGGAGGAGGGTGGGGAAAGCATCAGCACACACGGAACTCTCTTCGGGCTTAACAGCTCTCGACTGATTTTTCTGTGAGGAGCTGCACTGCCCCCGTCCTGTGCTGGCCCAGCACCTCGCACCCCAGGGCCGGCCACGGGGTCACTACCAGGCCCAGCCACAAGGGGCACACAACCAGGCCGGGCCACACGACGCGTGTCCTCAGTCACAGCGACGGGGCAGGGGCAGGAACGCGAGCAGGCAGTGGAACTGCTAAGACGAGCTCTTGTTCTGTGGGGGGCATTGTCCTGGGGGAGAGGAGCCTGAGCTGCTAGGGGGAGGTGGAGTTGAGAGAGACAAGGGCTTGAGAGAGTAAACCCTAGTGCCATCACCTACACCCTTGAATAGGACCAGCGCCATTACTGTCAGCTCTGCAGGCCAAGGAACCCCCACCCCAAGCATACACCTTTTTTTCTTCTACTTCAGATTAAGTTGGTTTTTTGGTTCCTCAAAAGCAGACGAGCGCAGACTAGAATAGTCAAGGTTGCAGAACAACTGGCACAAAGCTAAGTTCATGGGATATTTTTTATAGAAAAGTCAAGGTCAGAAATGACCTCCTGTGGTTGTGAAGAAGCTGCTGCTTCCTGATCCTGCCCTGGACAGAGGGCTGATTAGCTACAGACACACGAGTTGGGACGCTGACTAGACTTCTTTCAAAGGGGGAAGGAAAACAGAGGCAAGGCCCTGTAAACTTGTAAGCACACTGCAAATTAAATGTGTTGAAGTTGTGGCAATTCATAACACAGCTCCTGCAAATGGAATGCTGGACTACTAACCGAAAGGCTGGCAGTCAGAACGTACTCAGAAGCAGCTCAGAAGAATGGCCTGGTGATTTGCTTCCAAAAGGTCACAGCCTTGAAAACCGTATGGAGCACAGTTCTACCCTGGATACACAAGGTCGCCATGAGTCGCAATCAACTGGACGGCAACTAACCACCCCCGTGCGGGGGAAGGCGCAGGGGCCTGGGTACGCTGAGCCAAGTGTGCACTACAACAGGGGAGACCAAGGGCTCTCACCTGAGGTGGGCAAACCGGGGCAGACACACTGCTCCCCAGAAGGCTTGTGCCCGGGCAGAACATGTCCCTGGATGGAACCCCAACAACAGACACCACGTACAATGCACCAGTTTTAAATGCATCTTCACACTGAGATGGCACCACAACGTGACCAGGCAGATACTACTTTCTCTACAGATGAGAAAACTAAGGCACAGAGAGCTTAA
>NW_004444033.1:9061336-9062728 GCF_000243295.1 Trichechus manatus latirostris
CTTCCATAAAGATTACAGCCAAGAAAACTCTATGGAACAGGCCTGCTCTGACACACACGGGGTCTCTTTGAGTCAGAACTGACTCGACAGCAACAGGTTTGGATTTGTAAACTTCTATTCCTTACTCACCGAAGAGTAGTGATTTTCAAATGACAGGTCATGAAATTAATTTTGAGGTCATGACCATAATTTTTAATGAATTAAAGTATCAGAATACACCCCATACAGAAAAGTATCTTTCCGTGAAATTTTTGTTGCCGTTACATGTGATGTCTGTGTGTTGCATGGTGACAGAAACTCTATTTGCCGTTGTCAAGAAAGCTCTTTCGCTTCCATTTAGAGAACAATCCGCGACAGCTGGAATTGAACTCTGCCTCACGGTCATAATTCAATTACACCGTTACGACTACCACCGGGAGGAAACAGAGATTACATAGTTTGCTCATGTTAGCCAAGAAACACTTTCCTTGTGAGGCAAATCTTCTTACTTTCTATTTGCTAATTTGCAATGGCAGGTTTTAGGGTGGAGGTAAAGCCATCCTTTGTCCTATTTCAGCCATTTCACAGTCTACTCAGTCCGGTCTGTCTCGTCCTTCCTTGTCTGTGTGTAAATACGCAACGCCCATGCCCATATTCAAAGTTCCTATAATAAAAACCAGGGTCACAGCTATGGAATGTAATATAAGCAGCTTGAAAATACTGGGTTTTGCCTCACCTCCCAAAATGCCACCTTCTGATGCTCCCTAATTTTGAGACACTCGGGCTATCATTTTTATTCCTAACCACTTCTTAGGGGCGCTCTGAAGAGACTTAAAACGGTTTTAAGGTATCCTAGAGGTTTTAAGGTCCCTAGGTGGCCCGAATGGTTTCCTCTCAGCTGCTAACCCGAAGGCTGGTGTTTCGAACCACCAGTGGGACCACAGAAATTAAGGCCTGGCAATCTGCTTCCGTAAAGATTACAGCCAAGAAAATCCTACGGAGCAGTTCTACCCTGTTAGCACATGGGTCGCCACTTGTCGCAACAGGACGGAGGCCAACTGGGAGCAGTAGTACATGAGAAGGTTTTAACACTGACGACTGCTCACCTGCGAGGAGCACTCGGGGAGCTAGTTACACTCTCAGGACCGCCCACCCCCCACCCCAGGCAAGGCCCCTAGTGGGTCTGCGAGGAACAGCTCTTCCCTATCCCGGAAACAGAAGGCTCGGTCCCAGGGCGAACGTATGCCTCCTCATTTAATTAGGTGCAGGCTCCAGGTGAACGTGGATTGCTTGCTCCCGAGAGCGATAAAGAACAGATCATCGTCAATTCAGAGGCAAGGCCAGGCCGCTCCAAGTGCTCCTGGGAGAGGCTGGCCACCTCCGGTGTCCCCACGGGGTCGGGGTGGCGGGGTC
>NW_004444033.1:9064328-9066232 GCF_000243295.1 Trichechus manatus latirostris
CATTACTCTGTCAAAGCAGCAAATTCAAGTAAGGTGGTTGTTAGTTGACATGGAGTCGATTCTGAGTCATGGCGGCCCCACGTGTGTAGAGTAGAACTGTTCCCTAGGGTTTTCAAGACTCTGACCTTTTAGAAGCAGATCACCATACCTTTCTTCCGAGGTGCCTCTGAATCAGGCCACCAGCTCTGGTGGGAGGCTCTCTCTCTCTCTCTGTTGGCTCGGGGTGGGTGGGGGTGGAGGGGTCCTTGTCTCTTTTCACCTTCTGTTCCTTAGCTCGTTGGGGACCTTCGAATGGCATGGCATCTCTCTTAGTCTGTCTCTGTTTCTTTGGCTAGTAGTCAAGCCAACAACCTACTTGTGCCACCCATGTAACTTAGCAAAATTCTCTAGAAGAAAAGTGAGGAGTGGAGGGAGGACTAAAAAGCAAACCCACAAAAGAACAGTTAGCTTTAATATCGTCATTTCAAGAATTTCAGATTGCGGCTGCGGCTGCTGTTGCTAGTTGCCATCAATCGGCTCCGACTCATAGCAGCCTTATGCATAACAGAATGAAACGTTGCCCGGTCCTGCACCATTTTAGGAGGTGATAAATGATGCATCGATCAGCCCTAATTAACCCATTGCTGTCAAATGGATTCCGACTCACAATGACTCTATAGGCCAGGGTAGAACTCCCCATAGCGTTTCCAAGGCTGTAAATCTTTATGGAAGCAGACTGCCACATCTTTCTCCCACGGAGTGGTGGGAGGATTCGAACTGCCGACCTTTCAGTGCTTAAGCTGTTGCTTAACCACTGTGCCACCAGGGCTCCTAATTAGCAGGTAGGTAAACATTACATTATTTTCCACAGATAGACAAGGAAAGTCGTTTGACCAGCCTGGAAGAAAATCTTTGATTTCTTTCCAAAAGCCTGTCTTCATGATGCTGCACCTCACCCCATGCTCCATCCCTGAACTACTCTTTCTGCTCTATCACCCTCCAATCTTTCCCCTAATTATGCAAGACTGGGGACTCCATTCTGGAAATGACTCAGGAGCTAGACCTCTCTGAACTCCATTCTGGTGATTTTCCATTTAGCGACTTCTTAAAAAGCTCCTCCCCCCTAGGAAAAATTTATACAGAACAGGCTAGCCTGGATTTTTTCCACTTCTATAAAAACTGCTAGAGGGCAAATTCGAATGCTATTTGCCCCCAGATAACAGAATTTGAATTTGAGCCTCAAGCGGGATGCTTGGTATGTGGTAAAAGAGGAGACAGCCCAGCATCCTTCACTCAGGAGTTTCTCTTAACACGTTGGTGGCTCTGTTAACTACCTCCAGGGTCTCTATTCAAAGGGCTGCTGTCTTAGTTACCCAGTGCTGCTATAGCAGAAACACCACAAGTGGGTGGCCTTAACAAACAGAAATTCATTTTCTTACAGTTTAGGAGGCTAGAAGTCCAAAACCAGGGTGCCAGTTCTAGGGCAAGGCTCTTTTTTTCTGTCTGTCAGCTCTGGGAGAAGGTCCTTGTCTCTTTTCAGCGTCTATTCCTTAGCTCCTGGATGATCTTCATGTGGCATGGCAACTATCTTCCCCCATCTCTGCTTGCTTCTCTACACCTAATCTGCTCTTTTTATATCTCAAAGGTAATTGGCTTAAAACACAGTTTACACTGATACGGCCTCTTAGCATAACAAAGAAAACCCATTCCCAAATGAGAGTATAACCACGGCTATAGGAGTTAGGATTTACAACACATATTTTTTGGGGGACATAATTCAATCCATAACAGCTAGCCTCCTGTGGAAATGATGCATGGAGTAGCCAGGTTGGTTTACACAAAGCGGTCATCTGTTAGGGACATCATCTCGGTATTAGAGGCTTTTGTTGTTTTTGTTTTAACAATTGAATATAGAGGGTGACTGC
>NW_004444033.1:9076565-9077539 GCF_000243295.1 Trichechus manatus latirostris
ATCGTGGTTGATATATGCGTATGTGTGTGTATATACATATAACATATATATATGACAGAAACAGAAGATTTACAAAACTGTTCTCATCCTTGCTATGTGTGGTACACTGTGATATTTCATATTCTGTTCTTTTTTTTTTTAATATTGAGTTGCAATTCATTCATGATTTTGTAATAAACGATTTCATGATCCACTAATGGGTCATAGCCTGCGGTTTGAAAAACCCTGTCCTCCACCCACTCTGTGGCCTTACCACTACTCCCACCTTAAAAACCAAACCAAACCCGTTGCAGTCGAGTCGATTCCATCTCATAGTGACCCGATGATACTCTCACTTCAGGGGGCAGGAAAACTATGAAAACCTCATACAGAGACGTGGTGGAAGCTCCATGAGAAATCAGCAGGGTGAGTGTTCCTCTCATGCCACCCAACGTGTCTTTCTCCCCCCACCCCCCGCCCACCCCATACCTCCAGTATCCTAGGCCAAACCAAACCCATTACTGTTGAGTTGATTCCAACTCATGACAACTCCCTGTGTTACAGAGTAGAACTGCTCCATAGGGTTTTCTACCTGTAATCTTTACAGAAGCAGATCACAAGGCCTTTTTTCTGTGTGCCACTGGGTGGGTTCAAATTGTCAATCTTTCTGTTAGCAGCTCATCAGCAATCCTAAATTTGGAATAAGAACACCTGCAATGGGCCCTTTGAAACTCAGAAGCAGGGAGAGGCAGGGAGGCAAAAGAGAAAGCTCGTGAAGGCTGTAGAAGAACACAGAGGGCCTCAGCCAGAGCCGTGGAGTGGAATAGGCCGAAGAGACTCAGGGAGCCGGTCCATTGAAGACCTGGATTCACTGTGTCAATATTTGCTCATGTGTGTTTGTGAGTGAGGTTCAGATGGCAAACATCATCGAGAGAATTGTCAATATTAATCCTCCTGACAGATATCGGAGGATTTCAAACAGAAGAAAAAAACGA
>NW_004444033.1:9078418-9081109 GCF_000243295.1 Trichechus manatus latirostris
AGGTGAATATTTCCTCTAAGCTGGCATTTAGCTGTGTCTTTAACAGGCTGTTTCCAGTGCTCTGTCTCCAGGCAGCTTCTGGGTAGTGTTGTGACACAATCAGTGCATCTCATAGTCATGTGCTCACTTATACACCTTCTTTGTGGGTCCTCTGGTCTGACGCATGTTATATGGGGATCTGTGGCAACAAATCAAACACTCAGAAAGGCCTCTAATAGTGTTGCTGGCTGAGGAACTGTGGGCAAGAAAAGCAAATCCATACTCAAAATATTTTTCTATTCCTATCTGAGTGGATCTGACTTTTGCACTATAGAAGATGTCTAATTTGACACTTGGTATATGAGTTGGAGAATCCTTGAGGGATGGTACCACGTGGGAACTTGGTGTTGGTCTCTGTTGCTGGCAGATTGGATATTTGGCAATGGGAATAGTTATAACAGCCTTGAGAGCCCACGCAGTTGGGCCAGTACATAGGCTCCTTCCCTGCCACCATGACTACTTTGCTCATATGTCCATCATGCCAGCACTGGGGACAGAGCCTGGCGGACATTAGCTGGCTGAATCATCTTGTCTACTTGGTTGCTCATTGCCTCTGCTGTGGTGGATGTTCTCTCATAGGCTTTGTTTGACATGTGATACAAAGATCTTCACACATTGTATCCCCTTCTGTATGTCCATTCAGTGTTCATACTCCAGACCTCATTGTCTCTGATCTTCCAATCTCTCTCCTACTAGGCTCCTGACCAGTTGGCCAAGCCATTCACTATTGACCATGAGTTGATAACCAGGTGCACCATCTGAAACTCTGCCCATTGGAAGGACTTTCCCTCAGCATTGAGGGATTCCAAGGACGCTCCCGAGTGGGGCTGTAGTGCAAATGCTATCCATTTTTCACTAGCACCCATATATCCAATTAATCCATCCTTGAATCTAGCTCAGGTTTTTTCCTCCTCCATCAGCTGGTTGCAGGGGATCCCCACACAACCTTCGAGATGAACTGATGGAGAGGGGCTAGTGTAATGATGGTGGATGACATGGCGTTCTGGGTCACCTGCTCACGTAGCTTTCTTGTCTTCTCTGGTCTGCTCATGCTTGATCCTGGATGTACCACTTGTACTTTCGATGGGTTGTTGCTGGGTGTACCCAACCTTATGACTTGGTGGGTCTGACAAGACCAACGACATGATGAGCAGTTGTGGCCACGTGGTCACTTCTGTCCCATGATCAAGCACTCTCTCTCTACCAGGACCCAGTAGCATGCCAAGACTTGTTTCTCAAAAGATGAAATTCTCTGCTGCTGGTGGCGTGGCCTTGCTCCAGGGGTCTGCAGTGTAATTTTCCCAGCTGAGGCTTGCCATAAACTCCACATACATCCTTTCCCACCACGATACCTCTAATACCGCAGAGTCTTCTAGTATGTATGGCCAAGGCATCAGGGTTGCTTGCATTGCAACCTGGTCTGGCTGCTAAGCCCTTTCCTGCTTTAGGCCTCATTCAAACCTGGCTGCCTTTTGTGATACCTGGTATCTGGGTTAGAGCAATATTCCCAGGTGTGGCGCATACTACTTCTAGAACCTGAAGAAGCCTACCAGGAGTTGTACTTCTCTCTTCATTGTGGTCATTGTAAGATGCAATCATTTGCCTTTCTGTTACTTGGGATGTAAATCCTGGTGGCATAGTGGTTAAGAGCTACAGCTGCTAACCAAAATGCTGATGGTTTGAATCCACCAGGTGCTCCTTGGAAACTCTATGGGGCAGTTCTACTCCGTTCTATAGGGAATTGACTAGATGGCAACGAGTTTGGTTTTTGTTTTTTTACTTGGGATGGAACATCCCAGAATGCTCCAATCACTGGATCCCTAAAAATTTTACTGGTATGACATGCATTCTGAGTCTTTGTAGTGTTTATCTCTTACCCTCTGGAGTACAAGTTCCTTGCTAAGGTCTCCAAAGTGCTAGCCACTTCTTGCTTATATGATACAACTAGCATGACAGATCAGTGTAAAGTTCTGTAGGATGTGCAGATGGTCCAGAAACGGTGAACTATGACAAATGGTAAAAGAGTTAAGTTAGCCCTGTAGCAAAACCGCAAATGTATGTAATTGTCAGTTCCATCCAAATATAAATGGTCTTTGGTCTTCTTAATTGATAGGAAGAGAAAAGAATGCATTTGCCAGCTAAACGTAAATGCAAGGAGTAATTATTGTAATAGACCATGGAATCTAAACTGGATAGAGGGAAGCAAGGACAAAATTATCCAAGGAATGTGGTGATGGACAGTGAAATAAGGTTAGAGCATTAGAGGTCTTAACTCATCCAAAGGAGGCCCTGAGCAGAGGTGCCCTGGGGACAAATCCCAGCAGGTGCCCGACGAGGCGCGGGATGACATTCTGAGGCACCACGAGTATGAAGGTGCCTGACGGAGGCAGCTGGACAAGAGCGGGGATAGTGTTTCTGCTGACACGTTGCTGCTATCAACATCTATTCATCTTGAAATTGTGTGTGTGTGGGGGGGGCTACAACTTAGAGATTGCCCCTGTGGGCTTGTCACCCTCGCTATGCCTCTGTCCCTGGGTGGCACAGACGGTTAAATGCACCACTACTCATCAGAAGGTTGGCGGTTTGAAGCCACCTAGAAGCACCTTGGACAAGCCCTGGTGATCTGCTTCCAAAAGGTCACAGCCTTGAAAA
>NW_004444033.1:9081952-9083295 GCF_000243295.1 Trichechus manatus latirostris
ATATTCCCACTGTGGCCAATTCCAAGCTGCCTGACCTTCAGGGCTGAGGTTAGGGTGAGGCAAGTGAGGCACTCCGGGACAAAATTTAACGGAGCACCAAAACACTCAGTAATCATAATAAATATTATAATGGAATATTTAAAAAAATAAAAATTAATACAAACAAAATTCATGATGAACAAACTGTCAATATTTTGAATAAAGACAGGCTGGCTGTTGTTGGTTTGCCTTACTGTGCAATCGGAATGGTCATTTCCAATCAGCCCTGGTTTCCTGGCCTGGGTGCCTATTGAGTCCCCTACCTGGCAGGTGGGTTTATGAGAGTTGACAATGGCATGTGGACAGATTGGGTTGGGCAATCCAGGGCTTTACATATACTGATCTCTCTTTTTTTCTTTTTTTGGATTGTAGAATTTTCTTA
Organism: Trichechus manatus latirostris; assembly: GCF_000243295.1. Lineage (NCBI taxonomy): Eukaryota > Metazoa > Chordata > Mammalia > Sirenia > Trichechidae > Trichechus > Trichechus manatus. The sequence goes on from NW_004444033.1 coordinate 9,082,374, forward strand.
GCTCTGTCCTCTTGGCTCATACTATGCAAGGATATTTTGATAGACAGATATAAAACCAGTTGCTGTCGAGTCAATTCCAACTTGTGGTGACCCCAGGCATGTCAGAGTAGAACTGCACCCCATAGGGTTTGCATTGGCTGATTTTTTTGGAAGTAGACTGCCAGGCCTTTCTTCTGAGGCACCTCTGGGTAGAGTCAAACCTCCATCTTTCAGGTTAGCAGCAGAGCTAACGAGCACCCAGGGGCAATTTCCAAGTTGCACCCCCCCATTTCAAGATGAATAGATGTCAATAGCAGCAATGTGTCAGCAGAGACACTTTCTCCCTTCTTGTCCGGCTGCCTCAGTCAAGCGCCTTTCATATTTGTGGCGCTTCGGAATGTCATTCTGCACCTCATCTGGTGCCCTCTTGGACTTGCGCCTGGGAGCAAGTGCCACCCTCTGCCTCCCCCTACACCTCCGGTTAGCAGCCGAGTGTATTAACCATTTGCTCCACCCAGGGACTCCTAAGGGAATATAAGGGTGTGCATTCTTCCTGTTTCCTTGGGTTTCAATACGGCTCTGTCTGGCACTGCTGACTTTGCTGAATGTGGAGCTGAGAAGAGACAGAGCAATTGGCTCTTGCCAGCCTGTAGGCATGCGCTGCAGCCCACCCCTGGGTGATGGTCTTGGTAGGAAAACAGATACCTCTGTGCCTCTGCACTGCGGATGTATATGAATATGAGGAATTTACATTCTAGTGGAGGCGACACAAACACTAAATAAATGAATGAATTCATTAAACAAACGAATACAACGATTTCATATAGTGACAAATACATTGAAAAAGTTATAAAAGGATAATGGGGTGGAGAGGGCCTGCGGGTGGGGGCGGGGCTCCTGTAGCCTCTGAGGAGACTGGGCTTCTCACTGCAAATTCCAAGCA
>NW_004444033.1:9083395-9084085 GCF_000243295.1 Trichechus manatus latirostris
TGTTGCAGTTGAGAAAGCTGAAGCTCACACAAGTTACTTCTTACAGCCCGTGAGCGGCCCAGCTGGAATTCCAATGCAGATCTTCTGACATCCAACCTCAAGCTCTTTCAACGCACTGCCCCACTGAAATCTGAGACACATTCCTCTCTGCCCACAGGAGGCCTCTCAGGCTGGGTCATGACAGCAGACTGGAACAGAGCTGACTGCCTAGTGGCAGATCAGGGGCCTTATGTGCTCAGACATTGAAAATCTAAATCTAGAACGTAATGGCCAACATCATTATTAAAAAAAAAATCTTCAGATACAATTATGGATGGCAGCTCCTGAGTGCTTTATTAAAGGAAACTGGAGCCTTGGGCATCAGTCCCTAACCAATGACATTGATGTGAACGAAGATAACTAGCATCTTCCATTGTCCCTGGGCTCCTATAAGAGGCAGAATAACTAGACAGTCAGTGTATTCGTGAAGTCTGGAAGCTTGTGCCCATTCTGGATTTTCGTTTCTCTCCCATCCCTACCATTTGCTGTCTTCACACACCGCCTATATTAAGCTGCTTCATAATCCCACTTGGTCAGCACTTGGCCATCTAAGATTAAATTTCCCTGACAATAAAGCCCACATGGTGTGGTAGTGCAAGGGGTTGAGACACTGAAGACTTGTGTATAGATCCCAGCTTTAAAAAAAAAAAA
>NW_004444033.1:9084966-9116243 GCF_000243295.1 Trichechus manatus latirostris
CAACACCTCATCTCCCATCTTTGACTATGAGCACATCAAGTAAGCATCTTGGTCTCAGAGATCAACCCTTTCACGTATTTTACCCAAGAAGCAACTCAGGGTTTTCTTTTTTCTACCAGTTCTTATCAAAGGAGAAAAACCTTAAAAACACAGAATTCATGATAAGAATGAACGAAATAATAAAGATCAAAGGCGGCCAAGCTGACAACCAAAAGAATAAAATTAAAGGGTAAAATCCAGATACATGTAACAATAGTAGAGTGTTACTAGTGAATGTAATAATGGTTAATATATTATTGTGTTGTGACGTCTGTACTTGAGATTCATTACATTTTGTTTCTTTTTTTTACATTTTATTAATTTTGTTGTTGAGAATACACGCAGCAAAACATACACCAATTCCACGGTTTCTACATGTACTATTTAGTAACATTGATTACAATCTTTGAGTTGTGCAATCATTCTCACCCTACTTTTCTGAGTTGTTCCTCCCGCATTAACATAGATTCCCCGCCCGCTTAGGCTCCTGTCTAATCTTTTGAGTTGCTGTTGTCACTTTGATCCCACATAGGTAGATCTTAAAAGAGTATATGCTCAAGGCAGACATTTTTTACTAGTTAAACTATGAGTCAGAATCAACGGTAATGGGTTTAAGCTAAACTATTATTTGGTTTTAAGAAGACTTTAGGGGATATTTCTGGTTTAAGGTTTAAATATTATCTTAGGGCAATCCTTTAAGGTTTCATGGAAACTTCATGGCTCCAGGAAGCCTGGAGTCCATGAGAAGTTGAAATTCTGTTCTGTATTTTCTCCTTAGTGATCAGGATTCTCTGATCAAAATGTCTAGTAATGGCAGCTGAACATCATCCAGTTCTTCTGGTCTCATGGCAAAGGAGGCGGTTGTTTGTGGAGATAATTAGTCACACACTCCATTTCCTCCTCCTATTCTTGACTCTCTTTCTTTCTCTGTTGCTCAGGTGAATAGAGAGCAATTACTGTGCCTTGGATGGCCACTTGCAAGCTTTTAAGACCCCAGGCATTATGCAATTGTGGGGATACGTGCCATTAAAATATGGATGTATAAAGGCTTCTATGCTGCACAGCATGTTGAGACTTGTCCCCAACATGTTGAGACTTGTCACGACTTGTTTTTCCAAACCCGTTACTTGTCCCCAACATGTTGAGACTTGTCACGACTTGTTTTTCCAAACCCGTTACTGATTGGCTTGTTTACCTGAATTCCTCCTCCCTTGCCCAAAACTTGTTGTTATTCACCCAAAGCCCATTGTTCTGTTATTTGCTTCACCGTTTGCTGTATTGACTATAAAATAAACTCCTGGGACTGAAGCTGGGGTCGACTCCTCAGAGTGACCCTCCTGGCCCCACTCCTCTGTAAGAGTTGTGTTTGGTTACTGTCTCTGCCGCCCTGACATTCGCCGCCGCTGCGACATGCAATGAACTAGGAGGTAGAACAGCAGCACTAAATACGTTATAAGGCCAGTTAACTAGGATGCCCCATGAAACCGTGACCCAAAACCTCCAAACCAAGAAACCAAATCCCATGAGGTTTTTGGCTGAACATAACCAGCCTCAGCAGCTACTCTTTTTGTTGTTGTAAACATATCTATCACACAACTTTTGCCAATTCAACTTTTTACAGGTGTAAAACTTATTGACAACAATTACAATAATCGCCTGTGCAACCCTACCCTTAATCAATGCAATATTTCCATCACCGTTAACTGTCACTTGCCCCACTCCCACCCCGGTAACCACTAATAAACTTTGTTCTCTGTACGTTTGCTTCTTCTTGTCTTTTTAGATAAGTGAGGTCATACGATATTTGTCCTTTTATGACTGACTTATTTCACTCAACATAATGTGTTCCAGCTCCATCCGTACTGTAGCATGTATCAAGACTTCATTTCTCCTACTGGCTGAGTAGTACTCCATTGAATGTACGTACCACATTTTGCTTATCCATTCATATGTTGATGGGCATTTAGGTTGTTTCCACCTTTTGGCTATTGTGAATAGTGCTGCAATGAACATTGGTGTACATGTCTCTGAGTCTGCTTTCAAGTCTTTTGGGTGTATACCTAGGAGTGAAATTACTGGGTCATATAGGGTCGCTATGAGTGGGAATTGATTTGATGGAAACAGGTTTTTGTTTTTTTAATGGTAGTTCTGTTTTTAGTTTTTTAAGGAACCACCACACTGTTTTCCACAAAGGCTGCACCATTTTGCATTCCAGCCAGCAACAGGTAAGGGTTCCAATTTCCCCACATCCTTGCCAACGTTTGTTATTTTCTGTTTGTTTGTTTTATCTTCACCATCCTAGTTTAGTGGGAGCGAAATGGTATCTCATTGTGGTTTTGATTTGCATCTCTCTGATGGCTAGTGATGCTGAGCGTCTGTTCATGTATTTGGTGGCCATTTGAATGACCTCTGGTGAAATGTCTGTTCAAGTCCTTCGCCCATTTTATGATTGGGTCATTTGTCTTTTTGTTGTTTATTTAAGTTGTCGAAGTTTTACATATATTTTAGTTATTAGATTCTTGTAAGATATATGGTTTCTGAAGATATTCTCCCAGTCAGTAGCTTGTCTTTTGACTTATTGGTAAAGTCTTTTGATGAACAAAAGTTTTTAATTTTTATGAGGTCCTATTTTTTTTTGTCTTTTGTTGTTTGTGCTTTTGTTATTACATTAGATAATTCCTTGTTAAAAGCTAGGTCTGACAGCATTGCCCTTGTTTTCTCTTTTAAGAATTTTATGGTATTAGTTTGCACGTTTAAGTCCTTAATCCATTTAGAATTTATTTTTGTGTGTGATGTGAATTTATTTTTATGCATGTGGAAATCCAGTTTTCCCAGCATCATTTATTGAAGAGACTCTTCTTTCCCCATCAGATGGACTTAGCACCCTTGTCAAAAATCAGTTGACCATAGATGTGTGGGGTTTATTTCTGGACTCTCAATTCTATTCCATTGGTCTATGCATCTATTGTTATACCAGTACCAGGCTGTTCTAATTACTGTTGCTTTAAAATCAGGAAGTGTGAGTCCTCCTACTTTGCTTTTCTCTTTCAAGATTGCTTTATCTATTCAGGCCCTCTTGCCATTCTATATAAAATTGAGGACTGATTTTTCTATTTCTGTAAAGAAGGCTGTTGGGATTTTGACTGGGATTGCATTGAATCTATAGATTACTTTGAGTAGAATTGACATCTTAACAATATTAAGTTTTCCAATCCATGAACATGGAACATCTTTCCATTTATTTAAGTCTTCTTTAATCTCTGTCAGCAGTGTTATATAGTTTTCATTGTATAAGTCCTTCATGTCCTTGGTTAGATTTATTCCTAGGTATTTTATTCTCTTAGATGCTATTATAAATGAAATTGTTTCCATAATTTCCCTGTTAGATTTCTCATTGCTGGTGTACAGAAACCCAGCTGATTTTTTTGTTCACCTTGTACCCTGCAACTTTGTTAAATTCCTCTATTAGCTCTAGAAGTTTTCTTGTGGACTCTTTGGGATTTTCTATGTATAGGATCATATCATCCATGAATAGAGATAATTTTACTTCTTCTTTTCCAATCTGGATACCTTTTATTTCTTTTTCTCATCTCATTCCTCTGGCTAGGACTTCTAATGGAATACTGAATAGAAGTGATGAGAGCAGGCCTCACCAGACTGAGTTCAGCACAACTGAACTGGCTACCACCATTGAATGCTCTGACAGGGATCACAATAGAGGGTCTTGGACAGAGCTAGAGAAAAATGTAGAACAAAATTCTAACTCAAAAAAAAAAAAAAAAGACCAGACTTACTGGTCTCACAGAAACTGGAGAAACCCCGAGAGTATGGCCCCCGGACACCCTTTTAGCTCTGTAATGAACTCACTCCTGAGGTTCACCCTTTAGCCAAAGATTAGACAGGCCCATAAAACAAAACAAGACTAAATGGGCATACCAGCCCAGGAGCAAAGACAAGAAGGCAGGAAGGGACAGGAAAACTGGTAATGGGGAACCTAAGGTTGAGAAGGGGAGAGTGTTGACATGTCCTGGGGTTGGCAACCAATGTCACAAAACAATACGTGTATTAACTGTTTAATGAGGAGGTAATTTGCTACGTAAACTTTCATCTAAAGTACAATTAAAAAAAAAAGTCCCAAAGAGGTAATTACTAACCAAAAAAAAAGAAGTGGTGAGAGAGGGCACCCTTACCTTGTTTCCAGTTTCAAGGCGAAAGCTTTCAGTCTTTCTCCATTAAGTATAATATTAGCTGTTGGCTTTTCATATATGCCCTGAATCACACTGAAGACTTTCCCTTCTATTCTAGTGTTTTTTTTTAGGATTTTCATCAAGCAAAGTTGTTGGATTTTATCAAACGCATCCATAGAGATGATCATGTGGTTGTTTTCCTTTGTTCTATTGATGCGGTGTATTACATTGATTGATTTTTTAATGTGAACCATCCCTGCGCTCCTGAAATAAATCCCACTTGGTCATAGTGTATGACTCTTTTAATACACTGTAGGATTCTGTTTGCTAGTATTTTGTTGAAGATTTTTGCATCTATATTCATAAGAGATATTGGCCTGTAGTTTTTGTTTCTTGTTGTGTCTTTGGTTTAGGTATCAGGGTTATATTTGCTTCATAGAATGAATTAGGGAGTATTCTTTCCTTCTCTGTCTTTTGGAAGAGTTTAAACAGTATTGATGTTAATTCTTCTCTAAATATTTGGTAGAATTCCTCAGTGAAACCATCTGGTCCAGGACTTTTATTTTGGGGGGGAGGTTTTTGATCACTGATTTGATCTTTTCACTTATTGTAGGTCTGTTGAGACTTTCTATTTCCTCTTGAGTCAGTTTGGGTAGGTTTTGTGCTTCTAAGAATTTGTCCATTTCATCTAGGTTATCCAGTTGATTGCCGTACAGTTGTTCATAATTTTCTGTCATAGTTCTCTTCATTTCTGTTGGGTTAGTTGTAGTGTGCCCTCTTTCATTTCTTACTTTGGTTATTTGCACATTCTTTTTCTTTGTCAGTCTAGCGAAAGGTTTGTAAATTTTATCGATCTTTTCAAAGAACCAACTTCTGGTTTTATTGATTCTATTATTTTTCAATTTTATTTTTTCTGCTCAGATCTCTTTTATTTCCTTTATTCTAGTAATTTAGGTTTAATTTGTTCTTCTATTTCTAGTTCCTATAGTTGTCAAATTAAGCTATTAATTTGAGATTTTTCTTCTTTTATAATGTAGGCATTTATTGCTGTAAGTTTCCCTCTGAGTACTGCTTTTGCTGCGTCCCACAAGTTTTGGTATACTGTGCTTTCATTTTCACTTGACTCTAAGAAATTTGTATGATTTCAATCTTTTAAAATTCATCTAGACTTTCTTTGTGACCTAACATGTGGTCTCTCCTGGAGAATGATCCGTGTGCACTAGAGTAGAATGTATATCGTACTGTTTTTGGATGGACTGTATGTCTCTGTTAAGTCTAGTTGGTTTATAGTGTCATTCACATCCTCTGTTTCCTTGTTGATCTTCTTTCTAGATGTTCTGTCCAATATTGAAAGGGTATATTGAAGTTCCAACTATTATTGTAGTACTATCTATTTCTCCCTTCAATTCTATCAGTGTTTTCTCGATATATTTACGTGCATCAATATTGGGTGAATATATATTTATGATTGTTAAATCTTCTTGATTAATTGACCCTTTTATCACTATATAATGTACATCTTTATCTCTTCTAACAGATTTTGTCTTAAAGTCTACTTTGTCTGATATTAGGATTGCCACCCTAGCTATTTTTTGGCTATTATTTGCATGGATTTTTTTTTTTTCTTAGTAAAAAGAAGTGTCTTCTGATCAATTACTACAGTATATAAATTATTATGGACAATACTGAAAAACCATGGACTCCTTCCTGGATTTTTAATTAGCTCCCGGCTTCACACAGATTGCAGGCTTCCCAATCCATCTAGCAAATGAGAATGAAGACAGCTTCCCCCCTTCATTCCTTTGAGGAAGGAATTTTAGAAGGCAATGGGTATAATGGGAGATGGAGACCCTTAACCTCAATAACTAAGATCCCTACGCTCCCTAGGTGTTATGGATTGCCAAAGTTGGAATCCTGTCCCCTATACCTGTGGATGTAATCCCATTTGGGAATAAGGTTTTCTGTGTTATGTTAATGAGGCCATATCAGTGTGGGGTGTGTCCTAAACCTAACCACTTCTGGGTTATAAGAAGCAGCATAGACACAGACACAAGCAAACACGAACATGGGAAATATAGATGCCACAGAGAGATCATCAAGGAACCAAGAAACACTAGGGCTAGAGAAGCTGAGACAAGGATTTTTTCTCCAAAACCGAGAGAGGGAGACTTTCCCATTAGCTGGTGCCCTGAATTTGGACTTTGAGCCTCCTCAACTGTGAGGAAATATATTTCTGTTCTTTAAAGCCACCCACTTATGGTATTTCTGTTACTGCAGCACAAGATAGATAACTAAGACACTAGGATTTGAGGCTAGGATGAGCTTAGTGAAGACTCACCTCTTGCTTGGCTGGCCCTTCTACTTCTTCCCTTGGTCCTTCTGCTTCTTGAGGGGTGGGAGGGCAATGTGGAGTCCTCTCCCTGATCCCATGTCTGCCACAGCTGAGACAAAACACCATAACAAATATATGCTCTCTTCCCTTTGTGCCCTAGACCCACTTTCAGGGTAATATGGCAGCTAGCAGAGGACATGTGATATACATATCATCTGAGGAGTTGAGGGCTGTGGCTGTCATAAGCACTAGGGACAGAAGCTCAGGAAGGCAGGCAGGGGTTCCCAAAGATGATGGGGAGATGGGAAACATGGGAAAACCAAACATTTTTTCACAGTAAGGAACAGACACGGCCAGCATAGAAGGCTCCCTCTTCCCTGACATGTCCTCCCCAACATGTCAGCTGTCAGGAGGGAAAGAGAGAGGAAGAGAGCCAACTCAAAGGTCTCAAACCATGTAAAATGGGATCTACTCTCCTGCCTTGAACCTAACAGCCAGAATCAATTGTCTAAAGGTGGGGGAGTAATTAAATCTTTATCAGGTGAATAAAGGAGTAATATTTTTAAATATCTATTCTGATACACGATTCTATTTGTCTCTTGCCTAGAAACCATACTCAAGACAAGCACAGCTTCCAACAGGGAGTAGCCAAGAGGGCGTGCTCAAGGAACTTAGAGTTAAATTTCTTGGATGTTCTTATTATTCTCTCGCTTTTCTTACACATTCCTTCACCCTTATAATGCAATAAGGAAAATGCCATAGGGGTTGTTGCTGTTAATTGCCTTTGAGTCAATTCTGACTCATGGCAACCTCATAAGTCACAGGTAAAGCTCCTCCATAGGGTTTTCTTGGTTGTAATCTTAATGGAAGCAGATTGCCAGGCCTTTTCTTCTGCAATACTATTGGGTGGGTTCAAACAGTCAACCTTTATGTTAGCCGTTGAGTGCAAACCATATGCACCACCTAAGGACTTTGCCATCGGGGTTAAAAGTACAGTAATACCATAGAAATATGCAAAGAAGCAGGCTTAAATAAAGCTAAGTCTAACCAAGCCAAGCCAACTCAACATAGCTTAAGAAGTATGTATTGTACCGTGTGTGTACTAGCCACCATGGCCTCAAGGAGCACACAACCTGGCTTAGCATACCCTGTATAACCATGCCATAAAGGGGCAAGGGTATTAGGAATGCAGAGGAGGGAGGGTGGGAAAGTTTGCATAGAGGGGCCCTACTAGTACTAAGTCTTGAAGTTCAGTTGCATTGTGCAGAGACTTTGGGGAGGGCACGCTAACAAGTGGTTACAGGAGGAACCAAGTCACCTCTGCATGAAAGAGCATGCTGTGCCCAGTATCTTGGCATAGATGGGGGTGGGGAGGCCTTGGGGAAAGAGAGGGGCTGAGGATGTGGCTGGAAAGGTAGACTGGTCCAGAGTGTTTAGGTCTTGAGTGCCAAGTGAAGGAGCTTTCACTTCGCCTTATATACGTGGACTATTGTGGGAACTACTTAAGAAAACCAGAGCACATACATTGCGAAGCAGGGAGTAAAGTAGCATCAGCAGTTCTGCCTCAAAGAAACAGCCATGGAATTTTCACGAAGTAAATGGGTGGTTCTGTTTACCCAGAACTGATTGGTATGAATGGACATACCACTGGCTATTGTAGGTGTCATTCTCTTTGTTTGAATGCTGGAGTTATTTCTTTGTCCATTTCCTCTCAATGTTTGCTTAGTATTTAGCGATAATTTCTAAAATTCTTGTCTAACTTAGCTATGCTAAGGGATTCCAGAAGAAAGGATATTTTTGTTCCAACTTGGGTTGGAATTGTAAACTGTACTCAGGGAAAGCTTGGCATAGTGGTGATGGAGACATTAGATATTAGAACTCAAAGAGGAAGGAGAAGCTGGGAGGGGGGAAGGGGCAAGCAGAATCAGCCTGCTTGGTGTTGTAGGGGAAAAACATCATAAATTTTAGTGAAGCAAAACGAAGGTTTTATTCCGCATATATTCAAAAGGGCAGAAGTAGGAAACAGACAAGCACGCTGTCACAGCCATGTCTGCCCGAGTTCAAAAAATATTACAGAATAGTCAAGACTGGTAAGATGGACAAGCATGCTGCCACAGCCATGTCTGCCCGAGTCCAAAGAATATTACAGAATAGTCAAGAGTAGGAAGATGAACAAGCATGCTGCCACAGCCATGCCTGCCAGAGTCCAAAGAATATTACAGAAAAGTCAAGACTGGGAAGATGGACAAGCATGCTGCCACAGTCATGTCTGCCAGAGTCCAAAGAGTATTACAGAATAGGCAAGAGTGGGAAAATGGACAAGCATGCTGCCACAGCCATGTCTGCCCAAGTCCAAAGAACAGTTACGGAGCCATCAGTATATATTAACACTACGAATGGGCAAAACCATTAAAAGCTTAGCCTTTTCAGATTGGCTAGAAACTGTGATCCTACGTTTTGAATCATCTTTCTTAACAATCATTGGTACAGGTTTCAGTAATGACAGTCAGGAGGGTCGTCATTGGTCCAACAAATTTCTATTCACTAAATGCTAATAGAAAAAGATGAGTGGAAAGTCTTTTGTGTTGTGTTTGATCTGCTTTGTGTGAAAGTTTCCCTAAAAGATATTTTCCAAGATTATCTCAGCTATTGTCTTTATACCTCAGGGCCCAATTGATGTGTCCTTGTGAGTCCTCGTGAGCCCAGCTCCACCTGGGTCACATTCTCTATGCTCAAGGACAGGGAATAATAACTCCAATATTATTTCCTAAATCATTGGTCAGCTTCTCCTTCTACCTGGAGTTCCCATTCATTCAATAAGTATTTACGAAAAGCCTACAATGTACTAAGAATCATTTTCTCCAAGAAAAATTGGTGGTTCTCTGTTTTCTTTTAATTAGGGAACAGAGAACCATACTGAGGACTGCAACCCTTGGCGCCACACAGTTTACAGTCTATGTTAAACCCGCTGCCGAGTTGACTCCGGCTCATGGTGACCCCATGAGTGTCAGAGTAGAACTGTGTTCCATAGGGTTTTTCAATGGCTGATTTTTCAGAAGTAGGTCACCAGACCTTTCTTCTGAGGTGTCTCCAACCCTTGGGTCGATAGCTGAGCAAATCTACTGTCTACATTAGCATATGCCTTCAGGAGATTCTGGACCAGGAAGATAAAAGTTGCAGATAACTTCATTGTTCGTTCCAGGAATTTACTAAAAGATCCATCAACTCTTCAATAGAACCCATTAGAGGACAGTTTATACCCCAAGACTCTTTGAAACCATCTCCTCAAAATCTTCATCTTAATGGGTTCACCCATCCTAATCTATTATGTTGTGACTCCATCCTGATCAAGCCCCCGACCCCTCCATTGAGAGATCTGCCTTAAACCCGACTTCAAAATCTCAATAAATATTCCAACTTTGCCTTCCCCCTCTGAGATGCTGCTAAGATTCCATTGAGGTGGTTGAGGCAGCAGTGTTCTTCCTTACCTCGGATATGCATTGTCTTATCAACAGGTTGTTTGGGGCATATTTTGGGGATTCGGCATTCCACAGAAGCCTTTCTCATACAGTAGTAGAAACACGAAGTCTTAAGTAAGAAAAAATTTAAAGTAATTGAAATAATTGAAATGCAGGCTTGCTTAGGAATCAGACCTCAGTGGTAGGAAAAATTAGATTACTGGGTTAAAATTACTAGGTTAAAAAATTAGATTACTAGGTTAAAAAATGGGATACTAATTGAGATGTTTCAACAAACGAATGCAGCACGGAAGTGCTCACTCATCTATGCCAAGAAATTTGGAAGACAGCTACCTGGCCAACCGACTGGAAGAGATCCATATTTATGCGTATTTCCAAGAAAGGTGATCCAATTGAATGTGGAAATTATTGAACGATAACGTTAATATCACAGGCAAGTAAAATTTTGCTGAAGATCATTCAAAAGCGGCTGCAGCAGTATATCCACAGGGAAGTGCCAGAAATTCAAGCTGGACTCAGAAGAGGACGTGGAACTAGGGACATCATTGCTGCTATCAGATGGGTCCCGCCTGAAAGCAGAGAATACCAGAAAGATGTTTACCTGTGTTTTATTGACTATGCAAAGGCATTTGACTGTGTGGGTCATAACAAATTATGGATAACATTGCAAAGAATGGCAGTTCCAGAACACTTAATTGTGCTCCTGAGGAACCTGTACATAGAACATGAGGCAGTCGTTCAAACAGAACAAGGGGATACTGAATGGTTTGAAGTCAGGAAAGGTGTGTGTCAAGGTTGCATCCTTTCACCATACCTATTCAATCTGTATGCTGAGCAAATAATCCAAGAACTGGAATATATGAAGAACGTGGCATCAGGATTGGAGGAAGACTCATTAACAACCTGTATTATGCAGATAACACAACCTTGCTTGCTGAAAGCGAAGAGGATCTGAAGCACTTACTGATGATGATCAAAGACCACAGCCTCAGTATGGATTACGCCTCAACAGAAAAAAACAAAACAAAACAAAATCCTTACAACTGGACCAATAAGCAACATCATGATAAATGGAGAAAAGATTGAAGTTGTCAAGGATTTCATTTTACTTAAATCCACAATCAACACCCATGGAAGCAGCAGTCAAGAAATCAAACGACACATTGCCTTGGGCAAATCTACTGCAGAAGACCTCTTTAAAGTGTTAAAAAGCAAAGATATCACCTTGAACACTAAGGTGGGCCTGACCCAAGCCATGGTATTTTCAATTGCCTCACATGCATGCGGAAGCTGGCGATGAATAAGGAAGACCTAAGAAGAATCGATGCCTTTGAATTGCAGTGTTGGGAAAGAATATTGAATATATCATGGACTGCCAAGAGAACCAGAATGAACAAATCTGTGTTAGAAGAAGTACAACCAAAATGCTCCTTAGAAGAAAAAGACTACGTCTCACGTACTTCAGACATGTTATCAGGAGGGATCAGTCCCTGGAGAAGGACATCATGCTTGGTAAAGTAGAGAGTCAGCAAAAAAGAGGAAGACCCTCAAGGAGATGGAATGACACAGTGGCTGCAACAATGGGCTCAAGAATAACAATGATTGTGAGGATGGCGCAGAACAGGGCAATGTTTCGTTCTCTTGAACGTAGAGAGTCGCGATGAGTCAGAACTGACTGGATGGCACCTAACAGCAACAACAGGTTAAAAAAAGAATACGTGAGATACAGAGAAGCTGGCAAACTAGGAAGTTGTTAGCAACAAACGAGAAAAAGCAAAGTGAGTTTAGGAAGTGAGAGCAAGGAAAGAGAATTTCTCTGGAAAGAATTTTGCCAGAGCCAAGAGCAATGGGGCTCTCAGCTTCTTGATAGAATTTGTCATTCTATTTCACACTATTGTTTCTTACTGAATTCATGGTAGCAATTATTTCTTTCTTATGAGTTTCTCCGAAAAATAGGACTCTCCTATTCTGTATTTGTGCAGTAGACTCTTTGAACTCTAATTCTTAATCAAACCTTATCATGTTGGGTTTGGCCTCAAAATTTTAGCCTATCACATTTTTAACCTTCCCTCAAATCAAAAAGGTGTAAAACTTTCTTCCATTATTATCTTCTTCTGTTCCTGAAGTAAGGAACTGAAATACACATTTTAAAACACTTTGTCGTTGTAAGGTGCCATCGAGTTGATTCTGAATTATGGTGACCCTATAGGGTTTCCTAGGCTGTAATATTTTTTTTTTCCAAATTGTACTTTAGATGAAAGTTTACAGAGCAAACTACCTTCTTATTAAACAATTAGTACACATATTGTTTTGTTACACTGGTTGCCAACCCCAGGACATGTCAACACTCTCCCCTTCTCGACCTTGTTACCAGCTTTCCTGTCCCCTCCTGCCTTCTCGTCCTTGTCCCTGGGCTGGTGTGCCCATTTAGTCTTGTTTTGTTTTATGGGCCTGTGTAATCTTTGGCTGAAGGGTGAACCTCAGGAGTAACTTCATTACTGAGTTAAAAAGTTGCCCGGGGGCCATACTCTCAGGGTTTCCCCAGCCTCTGTCAGACCAGTAAATTTGGTCTTTTTCTTTGAGTTACAATTTTGTTCTACATTTTTCTGCAGCTCTGTCCAGGACCCTCTATTGTGATCCCTGTCAGAGTAGTGGGTGGTGGTAGCTGGGCACCATCTAGTTGTGCTGGACTCAGTCTGGTGGAGGCTGTGGTACTAGTGGTCCATTAATCCTTTGGACTAATCTTTCCCTGTGTCTTTGGTTTTCTTCATTCTCCCTTGCTCCAGATGGGGTGACACCAGTGGAGTATCTCAGATGGCTGCTCATAACCTAGGCTGTAATCTTTACAGCAGCAGATCCCTAGGTCTTTCTCCTTTGGAGCTGCTGGGTGATGTGTGTGTGTGAATTTTTAAATTTTGAGGTGCCGGCAGATCTAAACTGGGTGATTTCAAAGCTAAAATGAGACACTTCATTCTGAATTAAACAAAAAAAATTTCTTCTCTACTCTTCTGGGAAACATTTAACCTTTTATCAAAGGTTACTACTTGAAAAACAAACTTTCTGTGCCTGTTAAGAAAGTTTACATTTCAAAAGGCTCAGTGTCTTGTCTGCTGTCAACCCTCATTCACTGTTAGCTGAGATAAACAATGTTTACATGTCAAAAGGTCTCAGATTTAAGGTTCCAAACAAAAAAACAAACCCATTGCCAGTTGAGTGGATTCCGATTCACAGTGACCGTATAAGACAGAGTAGAACTGCCCTATGGGGTTTCCACGGAGCAGCTGGTGGATTCCAACTGTGGACCTTGTGGTTGGCAGCCCTGCTCTTAATCACTACGCTACCAGGGCTCCTTGAAGCAGAAGTTCAGTGATGAATTGCAGGCTTGTTGTTGTCAGGTGCCATTGAATCGGTTTTGACTCAAAGCAATCCCATGTACAACAGAACACGGCTCAGTCCTGAGCCATTCTCACAATCTTTATGCTTTAGCCCATTGTTGCAGCCACTGTGTCAGTCCATCTTGTTGAGGATCTTGCTCTTTTTTGCTGACCCTCTACTTTACCAAGCATGATGTCCTTCTCCAGGGACTTATCCCTCCCGATAACATGTCCAAAATATGTGAGATGAAGTCTCGCCATCCTTGCTTCTAAGGAGCATTCCGGCAATACTTCTTCCAAGACAGACTTTTTTGTTCTTTTGGCAGTTCATGGTATATTCAATATTCTTTGCCAACACCACAATTCCAAGGTGTCAATTCTTCTTCGGTCTTCCTTATTCATCATCCTCCTTTCGAATGCATACGAGGTGATTGAAAACACCATGGCCTAGTTAGGCCCACCTTAGTCTTCGAGGTGACATCTTTGCTTTTTGACACTTTAAAGAGGTCTTCTGCAGCAGAATTGCCCAATGCAATGTGTCTTTTGATTTCTTGACTGCTGTTTCCACGGGCATTGATTGTGGATACAAGTAAAATGAAATCCTTGACAATTTCAATCTTTTCTCCGTTTATCATGATGTTGCTTATTGGTCCGGCTGTGAGGATTTTTGCAGGCTTAGTCAAACTTAATTGAAATTCTGTTGTTTTAGAGTCCACAGTTCGAATCCACCAGCTGCTCCTTGGAAACCGCATGTGGCAGTTCTACTCTGTCCTATAGGGTCACTATGAGTCGGAATCAACTCAACAGCAATGAGTTTTTTTTGGTTTTAAGCCTTGTTGTAGGGTAAAAACATGACAAAGTTTACTAAAGCAAAAAGAATTTTTATGTGGCATACATTCGAAAAGACAAAAGTAGGAAACAGACAACCTTACTGCCCGAGCCATGTCTGCCCGAGTCCAAGGAAATATTATAGAATAGACAAAAGTGGGAAAACAGACAAGCATGCTGCCACAGCCATGTCTGCCCAAGTCCAAGGAATATTACAGAACAGGCAAGAATGGGAAAACAGACAAGCAGGCTGCCACAGCCATGTCTGCCCGAGTCCAAGAAACATTATGGAGTCATCAGCACATACTAACATTACAGAATGGGCAAAACCATGGAAAGCTTCATCTTTTCACAGATCGGCTAGAAACTGTGATCCTACATTTTGAATCATCTTTCTTAGCAATCATTGGTACCAGTTTCAGTAATGACAGTCAGGAAGGTGTTTATTCGTCCAACAAATTTTCTATTCACTAAAGGCTAATAGAAAAAGATACGAGTGGAAAGTCTTTTGTGTTCTGTTTGATTGGCTTATATGAAAGGTTCCCTAAAAGATATTTTCCAAGATTATCCTAGCTATTGTCTTTATATCTCAGGGCCCAGCTGATGTGTCCTTGTGAGTCCTTGTAAGTCCAGCTCCAGCTGGGTCACATTCTTTATGCTCAAGGACAAGGAATATTATTTCCTAAGTCAGGCCCATCTTAGTCTTCAAGGTGACATCTTTGCTTTTTGACACTTTAAAGAGGTCTTTTGCAGCAGATTTATTTGCCCAAGGCAATGCATCTTTTGATTTCTTGACTGCTGCTTCCATGGGTGTTGATTGTGGATCCAAGTAAAATGAAATCCTTGACAACTTCGATCTTTTCTCCGTTTATTATGATGTTGCTTATTGGTCCAGTTGTGAGGATTTTTGCAGGCTTAGTCAAACTTAATTGAAATTCCATGTTTCCACAGTTCGAATCCACCAGCTGCTCCTTGGAAACCCCACGGGGCAGTTCTACTCTGTCCTGTAGGGTCGCTATGATTTGGAATCAACTCCACGGCAATGGGTTTTTTTGGTTTTAAGCCTGCAATTCAGCACTGAACTTCTACTCTGTGATGGTTAAGATTATGTGTCAGCTTGGCTGGGCCATGATTCGCAGTGTTTATATGTGATCACTCCCATGATGGGATCTGCTGTGAGTAGCCAATCAGCTGAAAGGGAGTTTCCTTGGGGGTGTGGCCTGCATCCAAATATAAGCAGACATTCTGGCTTTGTGCTCACTCTGGATCCTGCAGTTGCCCCCTGATGAATTTGTTGCATAAACGAAAATCCAAACACGCTACTGTCGACTGATTCTGACTCATAGTGACACTATAGGACAAAGCAGAACTCCCCCATAGGGTTTCCAAGGCTGTCATCTTTACGGAAGCAGACTGCCACATCTTTCTCCCACACAGCAGCCAGTGGTTTCAAACTATTGACCTTTTGGTTAGCAGCCAAGCACTTAACCACTGTGCCGCCAGGGCTTCTTTTGTCACGTAGGAATTGTTAATCAATTAAATCTGCTTTGTTGTGGGGCAAGTGAAAGTTACTGGGTGCCCTTACTCATTGAAGGCAAAGAGCCCAAACTCTTCTGAGTGGGAGACACATGGGCACAGCCATGCCTGTCCATTCAGGTGATTTTAACAACTCAAGGCTTTAAATTGAAAATGCAAATCAACTTCTATAGTAACACCCAAAACAACTTTGTTAGAAACCTAGCTAGTGTGCTATACTCTTAACACTTAGAAGAATTGCGCTGAAGGATAATCTTCAATTACAAATAAACCAGTTGCTGTACAGTCAACTCTTTGACTCAGTGCAACTCCACGCGTGTCAGAGTTATGCTCCACAGGGTTTTCTACCTTTCTTTCTCTTTCTCTCTCTCTTTTTTTTTTTTTTTGAACTAGAAGAATTCTGTCTTCTGTGTAGATGTGTCACAAGCTGATTTTTTAAATATTTTATTTTATTGTTGTTGAGAATATACGCAGCAAAACACACAGTTTCTACAAGTACAATTCCGCGACCTTGATTACATTCTTCAAGTTGTGCAACCATTCTCACCCTCCTTTTCTGAGTTGTTCCTCCCCCACTAACGTGAACTCTTAACCTCCTAAATTTCCTATTTAATCTTTCAAGTTGCTGTTTCAATTTGATCTCCTATGGATAGATCTTAAAAGAGTACAATGCTCAGGGCAGACATACTTTTTTTAAAAAAAATTATTTTGTTGTTGTTGTTGAGAATATACATAGCAAAACATGCACCAATTCAACCATTTCTCATGTATAATTCAGTGATATTGATTACATTCTTGGAGTTGTGCAACCATTCTCATCCTCCTTCTTTGAGTTGTTCCTCCTCCGTTAATATAAATTTTTACTCCCTCTGAAGGTTCCTATCTAATATTTGAAGTTGCTGTTGTCAATTTGATCTCATATAGGTAGATCTTAAAAGAGCATAATGCTCAAGGCAGACATTTTTTACAAGTTAAGCTAAACTATTGTTTGAGTTTAAGAAGACTTCAGGGGATAGTTTGGTTTAAGGTTTAAAGATTTAAGGTTTAAGGTAAGAGTTTGGGGGTTTATCCAGCCTCAGTGGCTCCAGAAAATCTGGATTCTATCAGAATTTTAAATTCTGTTCTGTATTTTCCCCCTTTTGATCAGGATTCTTCCATAGATTCTTCCATAGATCAAAATGTTCAGTAATGGCAGCTGGGCACCATTCAGTTCTTCTGGTTTCATGGCAAAGGAGGCAGCTGCTCATGGAGGCAATTAGCCACACATTCCATTTCCTCCTATTTCTGACTTTCCTTCTTCTTCTGTTGCTCCAGATGAACAGAGATCAATTACTGTGCCTTGGATGACTGCTTGCAAGCTTTTAAGACCTCAGGCACTACACAATGAACTAGGAAGCAGAGCAGAAGCTCAAAACGCCTTACTAGGCCAATGAACTGGGATGTCCAGTGAAACTATGACCTAAACCTCCAAACCAAGGAACTAAATCCCATGAGATGTTTGGTTTTGCATAAGCAGCCTCAGCAGCTACTCTTTTTTTTTCTTTGTTGTAAACATATCTATAACACAACTTTGCCAATTCAACTTTTTACAGGTGTACAACTTGTTGACAGCAATTACATTAATTCTCCATAGGGTTCTCAACGGCTGATTTTTTTGGAAAGTAGATAGCCACGCCTTTCTTCTGAGGTTCCTCTGGGTGGGCTTAAACCTCTAACCTTTCAGTTAGTAGCTGAGTGTGTTAACCATTTGCACCACCCAGGTTGTTACTATTATTATTGTTACAAATAATGGTGGTGAATTTGAGGGAACAACAAGCATCTTGACGTCCATTTTATTAAAAATGTTATTAATGAAAGTGTTGAGAACTATGGTTCTTAATTTCTGTGTAGTCTTTGCGGTTTATAAGGTCGCCAGGGTCCTGGGTGGAGCAAATGGTTAAGTTCTCGACTACTAACCAAAAGGTTGGTGGTTCAAACCCACTGAAAGGTGCCTTGGAAGAAAGCCCTGGTGATCTGCTTCCAAAAGTTCTCAGCCTTGAAAACCCTATGGAGTGCAGTATAAGATCCCTGTGGTCCCTGAAATGTGTCATAACACATGTGTTTCTGTATACGGATACGTGTACATATATAAGGGCATTTTTCCTGGACAGTAGATCATAGCTCTTGTCATATTTTCTGAGAGGGTATGGTAAGTGAATGAGAAATAAAAGGCTGTAAGCTCGATAAGAGAAGCAATGGACTGAAGAAAGGCAAATGATACTGCTTAAAATTCGAGACTGTGCCTTTAATGCACCTGCCAAATCTACTCTGTAGCATCTAAAGATTTTCTTCTTAGAGTTGGAAAATTTTAAGTCATCCAACTCAATCTCTCACAAGAAGCCATGATGGATCCAGTTATTCAGTCTCTGAATATCTCCAGTATATCACTACTTCCCGTGGAGGATAGAATATTCTTTATTGTATTAAACCCAAATCTACCTTCTTCTAACTTTTGCTTATTGTCCTAATTTTGCCCTTTGAAATAATCCTCATTTTAGCACTCTTCTTTCTACAAAATAACAGTTCCAACGTTCATAAACTAGCCTAGTATCTTCCAGAGTCTTCTGGAATTGTGACACGGCTGCCTGGCCCACCACTGTTCTTTCTGGTTTGACAACATTCTAGTTAATCACTGCCTTGTCAAATGTGATCTCCAGAACAACTGATCTGGCCAAAACACCTTTCACTGCTCAGTTGCCATATGCACCCTTATACACATATTTACTCTTCAAAGTGTTAAAAAGCAAAGATGTCGCTTTAAAGACTAAGCTGTGCCTGACTCAAGCCATGGTGTTTTCAGTCATCTCTTATACATGTGAACGTGGGGCAATAAATAAGGAAGACTGAAGAACAGATGCCTTTGAATTATGGTGTTGGCACAGAATGTTGAATATACCATGGACTGCCAAAAAAAAAAAAAAAAAAAAACATATCTGTCTGTCTTGGAAGAAGTACAGCCATACTTTGGACATGTTTTCAGGAGGGACCAGTCCCTGGAGAAGGCCATCATGCTTGGTAAAGTCGAGGGTCAGCAAAAAAGAGGAAGACCCTCAAGGAGACGGATTGACACAATGGCTGCAACAATGGGCTCAAGCATAACAACTATCATGAGGATCGTGCAGGACCGGGCAGTGTTTTGTTCTGTTGTACCTAGGGTCGCTTTGAGTCAGAACTAACTCGATGGCACCTAACAGCAACATCTATTTGGAACTTCTGTAGAACGACACAATAACCAATAAGACGTAGCTATCCTTCCTTTCTTTAAAATGAGGTTCCAACTCATGACTGTTAATTACTCCACAAATTCAATCACAAACCCACTGAATAGTCTGTTACCTAAAAAGTAAATTGTAACAATGTATATACAAAATAGTAATGGAAAGAAGGGGAGAGAAGAAGAAAATGGTTAGCATTTACAAATAAATTCATATGTTTAACAAGCAAAGAGAAAAATAAAATAAACAAATAACAACAACTCAATTACTTACCATGATTGGGGTCTACATCTCTATTAAAGTAGCCTTAGGTCATACCTGCTGTTGGCTCAGTGATCAGCCAATATCCCCAGAACATTTTTATCAGAACTACTATCTCTCCAGACCTCCCCAGCCCTGCCCTTGAACAGTTTCTTCTTTAAATTAAAATGAAGGACTGCATTAACCTGGTTCAATTTCATTTTGTGAGTTTACTTATGTCTTGATGGTATAATATTCCAAAGGAGATAATTTCAATTCTCGTTTCTGTGGCCTATGACATTCCTAGATGTACAGCATTAGAAATTGCATAATAATTACCTTCTGTTCTTTTATATTGAAGGAGCCCTGGTGGCACAATGTGCTCGGCTGCTAACTGAAAGGTCAGTGACTCAAACCCACCAGCGGCTCCAAGGAGGAAAAGACCTGGCAATCTGCTCCAGTAAAGGTTACAACCTAGGAAACCCTATGAGGCAGTTCTACTCTGTCCCTATAGGATCACCAGGAAATCAGAATTAATTCCATGGCACATAAGAACATTCTGTTATTTTAGAAAGAATGTTAAACAGGATGGGCCAAGAACAGAGTATTGTGACATTCCACGAGTGACTTCCTTCCATGTTGACACATAACCATGAATTACAACCTTTTGCGTTTTTTCCCCTCTTGTAGCACTTGATACCAGTGGCCTTTTGCTCCGATATGTTCTTTTTCTCCATTGCCACCCAACTGCTGCCATGTATTTTTCAAAGATCTAAAGAGCTGTGCTGGCCTTCAAGTCTTCAGACTTCCTGAGAAGAGCTCTGTTGAGTATTTGGCATCACCAGTTAACACTGCAACAGTTGATGCAGTTTCCACCCACTGTGCTCTATGCATCATGCTCCATGGTGGTAGGGTCACGTATGGGCTTACCAAAAGGAAAAATCTAGCTTTTCAGGAGCAAAGACAGCTTTAGACAAGGATGGACCTCCTGATGTAGAAGACATCAGAGGAAATGGAGTCAGAGACAACCAAGACTCAGGTGGGAAAGCTATGAGGCTAAGAGGAGACCTTGCCCAGGATCAATCAAAAAAGGCTAAACACTTTACACTTGTTGGCAAGTCTTCCATATTGCTGGATGTGAAATCTTGGGATGATGAGATAAAATGGTGAACTTAAAGTGTGACAGGGGCATTCAGAAAACGGCTTAGCACGGGGTTCTTCAAGATAGAACACCAAGAAACTTCAAATAAAGCATATCGTTAAAGATGATGAAGTTGTAACAGGTAACGAGGAGGAGCAGGTAACTGCTTTTGAGGATTATCTGCAGTCCATGGGCAAGGTTGCATACAACCAATCAAAAATCCATTATTGAACGCAAACAAAAACCTGTACACCAGTGTTCATTGCAGCACTTTTCACACTAGTCAAAGGTTGAAACAACTGAAATGTCCATCAAGACATGACTGGATAAACAAAATATGGTACGTACACATGAATGAACAAATCTGTCTTGAAAGAAGTACAACCAGAATGCTCCTTAGGAGCAAGGATGGCAAGACTGTGTCTCACGTACTTTGGACATGTTATCAGGGGTAAGTAGAGGACCAGTGAAAAAGAAGACCCTCAATGAGATGGATTGACACAGTGGCTGCAACAGTGGGCTCAAGCATAACAATGATTGTGAGGATGGTGCAGGACCAGGCAGTGTTTTGTTCTGTTGTACATAGGGTCGCTATGGGTTGGAACCAACTGAACAACACTTAACAACGACAACAACACACAACAGAATACTAAACAGCCATCAAGAGAAATGTAGTCCTGATGCATGCCACTACATGAATGATCCTTGCAAACATTACACTGAGCAAAATAAGTCAGTCACAAAAGGACAAATATGGTATGATCTCACTTATATGGAATAAGCAAATATAGAGAAACCAAAGCTTATTACTGTATTTTTCACAAAATAATGCGCCCACGTAAATAATGTGCCCACAGATTTAACGCATATAGTGCGCCTAGGAAAATAATGTGCAAGAGGGGTTGCATGGTTGGCAAAAAAATGTATAACTTGTGCCTATTTGCATAAAAATATGGTAGCAGCTAATTTATTAGTTAATTCATTTCTTCACCAAATAGCTAGTGTCTTAGTCATCTAGTGCAGCTATAACAGAAATACCACAAATGGATGGCTTTAACAAAGAGAAATTTATTCTCTCACAGTCTAGTAGGCTACAAGTCCCAATTCAGGGCATCAGCTCCAGGGAAATGCTTTCTCTGTCAGCTCTGGAGGAAGGTCCATGTCATCAGTCTTCCCTTGGTCTGGGAGCATCTCAGTCCAGAAACCTCGGGTCCAAAGGATGCACTCTGCTCCCGGAGCTGCTTTCTTGGTGGTATGAGGTTCCCATGTCTCTCTGCTCACTTCTCTCTTTAATATCTCAAAAGAGATTAGCTTAAGACACTACCTAATCTTGTAGACCTCATCAATATAACTGCTGCTAATCCATCTTATTACATCATAGTGATAGCATTTACAACACATAGGAAAATCACATGGGATGATAAAATGGTAGACAATCATACAATACTGGGAATCATGACCTAGCCAAGTTGACATATATTTTTGGGGAACACAACTCAATCCTTGACAGTTAGTGTGTATCTTCATTGCACCAGGGTCTGTTCTGGGAGAATATAAATAAATCTCACTTCTTGTTCTTAGGAAGCTTCCAGACTGGCAGAAGAGGGTAAAACTTGTACAACTTATGATGGTACAGGGGATATGAGTAAAAATGCTAAGAAAACCCAAAGAAGTTAGTGATTAACTCCTGGATTTTGCCTATCAGTTCCCACTGAGTTGATTCCAACTGATGGTGATCCCATGTGTGTCAGAGTAGAACTGTGCTCCATAGGGTTTTCAGGACTGTGACCTTTTGGGAGCAGATTGCCAAGCCTTTCCTCCTAGGCACCTCTGGGTGGGTTCAAACCACCAACCTTTCGGTTAGTAGGCAAGTGCTTAACTATTTGTGCCACCCAGGGACTCCAGACTCTGCCTAGTGGTGTCGAGGAGAGGGGATGTGGGAGCTAGACCTGCATGGGTGAGAGGAACTTGGCAGGCAGGGAAGGTGAAGACAGTTATCAAAACGGGAGAACCTCAGTCATTATTTGCTGCCCAGGCAATCTCTGACTTCGAAACTCTGATAGTGATGGTGTGATGCCTAATAAAGGTGGGTGCCTCCTCTCCCCCACTTCCCTTGCTTATAGTCATTCATTTCCTATCCTAAACAAGCCAAAATGACACTTACGGGAATATAGAAAGCTGACGACTTTGGGTTCATTCATTCAACAAGGATCTGTACTCACTGTAAACCTGGCACTGTCCCAGGCCTTATGGGGGCAACAGAGAAGCATAAGGCACTGTACCTATGCAAGAGCTTGTGTCTCCTTAGGGGAAGTTCAATGTCAACACTAAGGTGCACGTGTGAGTCAGAAAGGCCACAGCTTGGGTCGCCATGTGTGTGTGGGGCCCTCCAGATTGTATGTGATACAATTCTGAATTTCACAAACATCTAACATGGCTTTCTAAACTTTTCTCTAATTTTCTTTACGAAAGTAAGCTTAATTTGTTTACAGGCAATGGAAAAAAGCTTGTTAGACTATGAAACTCACTGGTGAAGTTTGCTATGTTGATGACAACAGAGCCAATGTCAAGTAAACAACCATCCGGATGCCTCATCAATAATTCAATGTCAATGACATTAGTCATTTTCTATGTCTGTATTTGCCCAAGGATCTATCCCCAGCCCCCACATCACCGCCACGCTCATAGTTTTGGTGACACTATAATTCCTTCTTATTTTTATTTGAAATATTAGTTGAGTGCCTCTCCTAGGTCCACCACTTTCCTGGGTGGGAAAATTCAAAAGTAGAGGCCATAGGAAGAGGCAAATACCTTTGGGATGGATAATACATTTAGCATGCCCCTTCCACATATGGAACCCTGGTGGCACAGTGGTTAAGAGCTCAGGCTGCTAACCAAAAGGTTGACAGTTTGAATCTACCAGCTGCTCCTTGGAAGCCTTATGGGGCCATTCTACTCTGTCCTATAGGGTGGCTAAGAGTTGGAATTAACTCGATGGCAATAGATTTGGTTTGGTTGGTTTCCTCATACACTCTACCTTGGAATCTGGCCTTCTCTGTAGATGTAATACTAGAACCTCCTCACTCTTCAAACTTTCTCTACCAATTTACTCTCAGGATTTTAAACGCAGATGTCCTGAAAGAAATAGTGTGATGGTTAAGGTTGTGTGTCAGCTTGGCTGGGCCAATTGGTCCCAACCACCTGGAGTAAAAGAGAATGAAGAACACCAAAGACACAAGGAAAGTATTAGCCCAAGAGACAGAAAGGGCCACATAAACCAGAGACTTCATCAGCCTGAGACCAGAAGAACTAGATGGTGCCCAGCAACCACCAGTGACCGCCCTGACAGGGAACACATCAGAAAGTCCCTGATGGAGCAGGAGAAAGGTGGGGTGCAGAACTTAATTTTAGTAAGAAGCTGAGACTTAATGGTCTGACCGGGACTGGAGGAATCCCAGAAAGCATGGCCCCTGGATTCTCTATCAGCCCAGAACTAAAACAATTTCTGAGGCCAACTCTTCAGACAAGGATTGGACTGGACTGTGGGACACGCAGTTATACTCGTGAGGAGTGTGCCTCTTGGCTTAAGTAGATACATGAGACTAAATGGGCAGCTTCTGTCTGGAGGTGAGATGGGAAGGAAGAGAGGGTTAGGAGCTGGTTGAACGGACATGGGGAATCAGGGGTGGAAAGGAGGAGTGTGCTGTCACAGTATGGGGAAAGCAATTAGGGTCACATAACAATGTATGTATAAATTTTTGTATGGGAGACTAACTTGAAATGTAAACTTCATTTAATCTACAACAATAAACAAATAATAATTGCTATGATCCACACAGTTAAATACCTTTGCATAGTCAACAAAACACAGGTAAATCCTTCTGGTAAAACGATCCCTAGAAATCTCGGAAACCCTATCTTGCTAGAAAAATCCTTCAAGTGGTTGCTTAAAAGACCTAATAATAATTTCATTTTCACTTAAAACTAAAAATAGCCTACCTAGCTATAAACCCAAACCTGTTGAAACAGTACCTGTTGCTGTTGCGTCAATTCCAACTCATAGCGACCCTACAGGACAGAGTAGAATTGCCCCATAGGTTTTCCAAGGAGCCGCTGGTGGATTCAAACCGCCGACCTTTTGGTTAGCACCGAGCTCTTAACCACTTCACCACTAGGGCTTCATTGAAGGAGTAGCTGGATTAAATAATGTCGTTATTGGAATATCATGCTATATTTCAATCTACAAAACATTTTTTTAAAAAACTATTTTTCTTTTATTTAGACTTGGAAGTCTACTGTAAAAAAAAAAAAAAACTTGAGAAGAAAGTTAACTAGACAATTGACCAGGGAATGTGTTCTCATATACACATAAAAAATCCTCCCAGTCCTATTAAAAAATAGACAGTAAATTTCTCACCAACTAATAAACAGTTCAAATGCCATTTGGAACCCAAATTCCAAGTAAGGCTGGAATTTCTAGAGCTGAAGCTCTGCTCAGTTGATCTGGGTGGCTACTTTTAGCAACAGAGACAGGAGAACAATTCCAGGACCGGGCCTGGTTAATTAACTGATGATTAAAGAGCACTGTTGGTTCCCAAAGTAAATGGGAAAATTGGTATGTCACTGATAATGCTAGTGGTTCGGTAACTGGGCTAATCTAGAAAGGAGGGTTGAGTTATACGACAGGTTTCACAAGAAGATGAATTCCCTTCACCTCATCACTGGGGTTTGGGAATAAATCGGTGTGAAGGCTGCAACACAGTGTCTCTCATATAATGGGAACTCGGTGCGCCTCTAAAGGGGAACAGAAGCCCCAATAGCCCTTATCAAGCATATTGATTCATGATGAATATTTGCAGAGGTGCTGGAGTCCTGCCTTTTCCCAAGGAAAGGCTGGGATCACACAGGCAACAGGAGCTTGGAAGATGAAAATAATTGTACAGATTAAGCTCAAAGGACCTGTGAACTAAGAAGTGGAAAATGACTCTCCTGACAATAAACAATACCACCAATCTTTGAGTCAAGGCATTTGTAGTAATTTGCAGTATTTTGGACTCGCTCTCTGCTATATGACCTTTGTTAATTGGAAATAAATCATTATACATGAAGAGGATCCCATTCTTTAGTAGATCCTCTGCTAAGCCCTGGCCCTAGAGTAAAATATTTGCATGTGGGTACAGAGATAATGGATTTGAAAATCTAAATAACCAAAATTGGCTTAAAGCCGTTAACAACACAGTTCATTCTCCACAGTGAGAAACAAAGTATTTAGTGTGAAAGAGTGTTAAGGGTTTTATTTGCTTGCTTTTTGGTTTGTTTTGTTTTACAGGCGAGCAGTGGAAGTTTCTCGTTTTTGTTAGCAACTATCATCGATATGTGTTTAATTCCAAATGTCTTATGTTAAAAGCATATTTTGTTCCCTTCATGTCAAGTAATAAATGCTATCTCACTACCTTAAAAAAAATAAATAAATAAAAACCTTGGCTGGGCCACGATTCTCAGTGTTTTGGCAGTTATGATGTACTGTAATGATGTAATCACCTCCATGATGATATCTGCTATGAGCAGCCAATCAGCTGAAAAGGAGTTTCCTTGTGGGTATGGACTGCATGCAATATATGTGTACTTTCTGGAAAAGTTTGGGGGCTTTTGCTTGCTCTGGATCCTGCATCTGGCTTTTGTTCATCTGACTTCCAGTTCTTGGGACCTGAGCTAGCAGCTTACCTGTTGATCTTGGGATTCATTAGCCTCCACAACCTGTGAGCCAGAGGCCTGCCAGCTTACCTGCTGATCTTGGGTTCGTCAGCCCCTGCAGCTGTATGATTCAGGAGAAGTCTCCAGCGTGACCCACAGACTTGGAACTTTCCAGCCTCTACTACCATGTGAACGATTTCCTTGATATAAATCTTTCTCTCTCTCTCTCTCTCTCTCTCTATGTATATACATTTCACTGGTTTTGCTTCTCTAGAGAACTCAGCCTAAGACAGGTAGCTCAAGGATCCATGAGTCATTTAGAGCCCAATAGGAATACATTTTCAGTGGGTTTAAATATGAAGAAGGAGCAGAGAGCCGATGGGGACAGGTCTGGCCTTGGGGAACCGGAAACAGTGAGGCGAGTAGTGGAGAGAGGAGGGGTTGGGGAAAGCCCCAGGCTGTGTCAGGCCCTGTTGCTGTAACAAGCCCCTGGGTGGTACAAACAGTTAATACACTTGGCTGCTGACTGAAAAGTTGGAGGTTTGAGTCTGCCCAGAGGTGCCTCAGAAGAAAGAGCTGGCGATCTGCTTCTGAAAACTCAGCCTTCGAAAACCCTATGGAGCACAGTTCTACCCTGACACACAGGGGGTCGCCATGAGTCAGGTTGACTCCACAGCAGCTGTATGTTATTGCTGTTGATATAATGAGTTTGTATCATCATTGCTTCTGAGCATAGAGGAAGCGCAGAAGTGCCTAGTGTGAGCCAGCAGGGACGCAGAGGGAGGGGGAGTAACAGAAAACGCTAGAAAACGCAGCCCTCTCACTAATACCTCTGGGTGGAGATCTGGAAGGCACCCAGGTTCTGAGCTCCTCCCCTTCTCCTCTGGGGTGCCCTTCCCTAAGGAAGGGAATTCACAGGGTGAAGCCCCCTCACCTGTTCTCTTACCTGTAAAAAGGGAAGAGGGCAGCTGAGGTCAGGAATAAATGCAGGGTTGAGAGGTGAGAGGAGAAAGCTGGGAGAGGTGTCAGCAGGCCTTGCCCCTGTTAACTGTTTTCTGAGGGCACGGGGGGTGGGCAGTGGTGGTGGTCCCTTCCAGGTGCCTTCATAAAGGCGATGTGATTTCCAGGTGGGCATAGTGAACCCAACCTCATCCAAGGCTCGCTTGAGGAAAGCCCTTCTTTCCAAAGGGCCTCTCACAGCCCTAGGCCCAGGTGCCATCTCCAAGGACTCCCTCAGGTCCTGGGAAAGTCTTCTCTCGCCATAATGATTGAGAAGCTCCTGCTCGAAGCACCTTCCTCTGCAAAGTCCCTCTGCATGGATGCAGCTCATGCCCTCACTCACTCCCCAACTAAATGTGTGTAATGCTCGCTTTCCCCCACAGCAAGCTAACGGGAGCTTCCCTGACAGAACGTTAGGACTTGGATGGGGAAGCAAATCATTCGGGACAAAGGTTCCTCCTCAAAGTGGCCCCAAGCATCCAGGAAGGAGAAGCCTGAGGTTTGAACACGCTCCCTGAGGTGATATTTTTTTAAAAAAAGTGCTAGCCTATTTCTTATCACTGTTTCAAGGAACTAACTTTGAGGTTTTAGGTGCCATCCAGTCAGTTCCAACTCATAGCGACCCTACGTACAACAGAAAGAAAGGATGCCCGGTCCTGCGCCATCCTCACAATTGTTTTTATGCTTGAGCCCATTGTTGCAGCCACTCTGTCAATCTATCTCATTGAGGGTCTTCCTCTTTTTCGCTGACCCTCTACTTTACCAAGCATGATGTCCTTCTCCAGGGACTGATCCCTCCTGAAACATGTCCAAAGTATGTGAGACGTAGTCTTACCATCCTTGCTTCTAAGCAGCATTCTGGCTGTACTTCTTTCAAGACAGATTTGTTCAGTCTTTTGGCAGTCCATGGTATAATTTATATTCTTTGCCAACACCATGATTCAAAGGCATCAATTCTTCTTCGGTCTTCCTTATTCATTGTCCAGCTTTCACATGCATATGAGGCGACTGAAAACAACATGGCCGGAGTCAGGCGCACCTTAGTCCTCAAAAGGAACTAACTACCAAAGTGAACATGTAAAACAATCGTTTTACACTCAGAGCTGTGTGTTTGTGTATTTATGCAAACCAACTCTGGTCTGTGGACTGTGGACACTACAGGTTTTTTAACCTCTTTGGGGCATATCGTCCCCATCTTCCCCTGTTGAGCAGTCACCAAAGACAAGTATAGTCAAAAGGCTGGAAACACACTACCAGGTTTCTGAGCTACCAGAAGAGGGGAAGTCACATCTGCTCACTTCAGGCCATGCTAAACGCCTGTCTTAGTTACATAGTGCTGCTGTAACAAAAGATACCACGAGTGAGCGGCCTTAGAGAACAGAAATTTATCTTCTCACGGTTCTGGATGCTAGAAGTTTGAATTCAGAGCATGGCTCCAGGAGAAGGTCCATGTTTGCCTCTTACAGCTATAGTAGCTGAAATCCTTGACATTCCTGGGTTTGTAGATGCATTTGCCTTGCCCACGTCTTCACATGGCACCTTCCCTCTGTGTATGCGTGTGTCCGGTCTTTTTATAACTCAGAAGTGATAAGGTTGAAGACCCATCCTACTCGGTATGACCTTATTAACATAACAAAAGAAAACCCCTTTTTCCGTACAGGGTCATATTTACATATACCAGACCAAAACCCAAACTCATTGCCATTGGGTTGATGTCAACTCATAGCAACCCTACAGGACAGAGTAGAGCTGCCTCATAGGATTTCCAAGGCTAAAATCTTTATGGAAGCAGACCATAGCTTTCTCCCAAGGAGTGGTGGGTGGGTTCGAACTGCTGACCTTCCCATTAGGAGCCAAGGGTTTAACCACTGTGTCACCAGGGCAGGGTTAGGATTTTAATGCATATTTTGGGAGACACAATTTACTCTATAACACCGCCCTGAAACCAGTAGGAATCTTGTCCCCTGGTGTAGTGGGGTGCAAGGTTGGAGGCTATGGAGGGAGCTTGAGGACAGGGAACAGGGCAGGCTTTTGGGTAGCATGTGTATGAAAGGAAGGGGTGGTTACACCTGTGCTTCTCAAACTTCGGTGTGAACTGGAATCACTTGGCGATCTTGTTAAAATACAGATTCTCACTAAAGGGTCTGCGGTGAGGCCTGAGATGCTGCATTTCTTACCAGGTCCCAGGTGGTGCCAATATCGCCAGTCCCTCCGCTATACTCAGTGAAGCAAAAAGGGACACAAAATAGGAAGCAGTGAGGATATAAAGACAAATTTCCAGCTTCCTTAGATGGCCTTGGTCTAGCTCTGGCCTTGGGATTGGGTTCCAGGTTGTGTTCTAATGCCTTTTAATTTTATATGCCCAAGCAGGCTTTGCTAAGCCAGTTCTCTTTCCTCAGGAAGCACTACCTCAGGGCAAGTTTTGTATCGGACTTTTCCGGAAAGCTGGGTACGTATGTCTGTGCTGCCCTCTGCTGGCCGTGGCTTGACATGCACAACCTGCCCCTGCCTCGGACTTGGTGCTGGATGGAGTTTTCAGATCACACGCAGGGGCAAATTATCCAACAGGCAAGGTAAGCATGCTTACCAGATCATCTGTAGTGAACAATTTCACATTTTCTTTTACCACATCAAAGATTCTGCTTCTAGGTATGGCTGATATCTGTCTCTCTCCCAACCCCCCAGCACCTTCCTACAGAATCAAAGTCTTTTCAATTTATAGTCCCCTAACAGGGACGGATGACCCACTCAGCAAGGTAAGCAGGGACACAGTTGTGCTTACTTACTAACCTGTAGTGAACAATCAAAGATGTGGTGAAGCCCATGTGAAATTGGTCGCTACAGATTAGTAAGTAAGCACAAGTAAACCCATGCTTACCTTGCTGACTGGGTCCCGCGCCTGATCGCACCTCAAATTGGTGGGGTTTTTCCAGGACAGGAAAAGGATCGGCTTCGTTCCTCCAACCTCACAGGTTTGTTCTGCGACAGACTTCTACATATTCACATTATCTGAGCTCACAGGTTAGAGTTGGTTCTGCAGACTATGTTATTTGCAGGGGACTGAATAATGGCCACCCAAATATAAGAGGTCCTAATCTGTGGAACCTGTAAACGTTACCTTACAGAGAAAAGGGGTCTTTGCAGAGGTGATGATTACGAGTTCCTGGGTGGTGCAAATGGTTAAGCGCTTAAATACTAGCCAAAAGGTTTGCGGTTCGAACCTACCTAGAGGTGCCTCGGAAAACAGGCCTGGTGATCTGCTTCTGGAAGGTCACAGCCTTGAACACCGTACGGAGCACAGTTCTACTCTGGACATATGGGGTCTCCATGAGTCGGAATTGACTCATGGCAATTAACAATAACAGAGGTGATTAAGTTAAGGATCATGACATGGGGATGTTATCTTGGATTATCCCGGTGGTCCCTAAATCCAACCACAAGTATACTAATGAAACAGAGGCAGAGGGAGATTACACACACACAGAGCAGGAGGTGACGTGATGATGGAGGCAGAAAATGGAGTGATGCTGCCACAAGCCAAGGAAAGTCAGCAACCACCAGAAACCAGAAGAGGCAAGGAACAGCTTTCTCCCCAGGGCCTTTGCAGGGAGTCCGGCCCTGCCCACATCTCGATTTTGAATGCCTGGCCTCCAGAACCTCAATAGAATACCTTTCTGTTGTTTAAAACTGCCAACGTTGTGGTAATTTGTCACAGCAGCACTAGGAGACTAACACAGTGTTAGATCTATAAGAGGCATTCACAATCATTTAGTAGTATTGGGTGGTGGGTGTGCCAGAATGACTTTAGAGTTTTTTCAGAAGTATTTGTGTATCTGAGACAAGGAAGAATTGTTGTTAGGTGCCGTCCAGTCCGTTCCAACTCATAGCGACCCTGTGCTCAATGGAATGATACACTGTCCCATCCTGGGCCATCCTCACAATCATTGTTATGCTTGAGCCCATTGTGGCAGCCACTGTGTCAATCCATCTCATTGAGGGTCTTCCTCTTTTTCACTGACCCTGTACTTTACTAAGCATGATGTCCTTCTCCAGGGACTGATCCCTCCTGACAACATGTCCAAAGTATGTGAGGTGAAGTCTTGCCATCCTCACTTCTAAGGAGCATTCTGGCAGTACCTCTTCCAAGACAGATTTGTTTGTTCTTTTTGCAGTC
>NW_004444033.1:9116963-9130715 GCF_000243295.1 Trichechus manatus latirostris
TCCTGAGGCAATCTCTTGAGATATAAAAGAGAGAAGTGAGCAGAGAGACAGGGGGACCTCATACCACCAAGAAAGCAGTGCCAGGAGCAGAGCGTGTCCTTTGCACCCGGGGTCTGGGCAGAGAAGCTCCTAGTCCGGGGAAATATTGATGAGAAGGCTGACAGAGAGAGGAAGAATTCCCCTGGAGCTGACATCCAGAATTTGGACTTTTAGCCTACTTTACCGTGAGGAAATAAACTTCCCTTTGTTAAAACCATCCACTTGTGGTATTTTTGTTACAGCAGCACCAGATAACTAAGACAATGATATTGTTTGATAATTTCCTTATTCAGCTGGATCACCTTTCTTGGGAATAGGCACAAATATGGATCTCTTCCAGTCAGTAGTCCAGGTAGCTGTCTTCCAAATTTCTTGGCATAGATGAGGGAGCACTTCCAGTGCTGCATCCATTTGTTGAAACATCGCAATTGGTATTCTGTCAATTCCTGGAGCCTTGTTTTTCACTAGTGCCTTCAGTGCAGCTTGGACCTCTTCCTTCAGTACCACTGGTTCCTGATCGTATGCTACCTCCTGAAATGGTCGAGCATCAACCAATTCCTTTTGGTATAGTGGCTGTATGTATTCCTTCCATCTTCTTTTGATACTTCCTGCATTGTTTAATATTTTCCCTGTAAAGTCCTTCAATATCGCAACTTGAGGCTTGAACTTTTTTCTTCAGTTCTTTCAGCTTGAGAAATGCAGACTGTGTTCTTCCCTTTTGGTTTTCTAACTGCAGGTCTTTGCACATGTCATTATAATACTTTACTTTGTCTTCTTGAGCCACCCTTTGAAATCTTCTGTTTAGCTCTTTTACTTCATCATTTCTTCTGTTCACTTTAGGTACTCTAGGTTCAAGAGCAAATTTTAGAGTCTCTTCTTATGGGGATACGTGCCATTAAAATATGGATGTATAAAGGCCTCTATGCTGCACAGCATGTTGAGACTTGTCACAACTTGTTTTTCCAAACCCGTCACTGATTGGCTTGTTTACCTCAATTCCTCCTCCCTTGCCCGAAACTTATTGTTATTCACCCAAAGCCCATTGTTCTGTTATTTGCTTCACCGTTTGCTGTATTGACTATAAAATAAACTCCTGGGACTGAAGCTGGGGTCGACTCCTCAAAGTGACCCTCCTGGCCCCACTTCTCTGTAAGAGTTGTGTTTGGTTACTGTCTCCGCCGCCCCGACATTCGCCACCGCTGCGACATCTTCTGACATCCATTTTGGTCTATTCTTTCTTTCCTGTCTTTTAAATGATCTTTTGCTTTCTTCATGTATGATGTCCTTGATGTCATTCCACAACTCATCTGGTCTTCTGTCATTAGTGTTCAGTGCATCAAATCTATTCTTGACATGGTCTCTACATTCAGGTGGGACATTATCAAGGTCATATGTTGGCTTTCATGGACTCGTTTTCATTGTCTTTAGCTTCAACTTGAACTTGCATATGAGCAATTGATGGTCTGTTCCACAGTTGGCTCCTGTTCTTGTTTTGACCGATGATACTGAGGTCCTCCATTGTCCCTTTCCACAGATGTAGTTGATTTGATTCCTATGTATTCCATCAGGTGAGGTCCACCTGTATAGTCCACTTCCCATTTCCTCCTCCTCCCATCCCGGAAACCATTAATCTGCTTTCTGTCTCTATGGACTTGCCTATCTGCATAAGGAGCCCTGGTGGCATATAGTGGTAAAATGCTCAGTTGCTAACTGAAATGTTGGCAGTTTGAACCCATCAGCCCCTCCATGGGAGAATAATGTGGCAGTCTGCTTCTGTAAAGACTGCAGCCTTGGAAACCCCATGGGGCAGTTCTACTCTGTCCTATAGGGTTGCTCTGAGTTGGATCAACTCAATGACAATGGGTTTGGTTTGGTTTGAGTTTGGATAGATTATATAAAAGGAATCATTCAGTATGTAACCTTTTGTGTCTGACTTCTTTCACTTAACATGTTACTGAGGCTCATCCATGTTGTAGGGTGTATCAGAACTTCATTCCTTTTTATGGCTAAATGTTATTCAGTTGTACATACATACCATAATTTGTTTATTCCTTCATCTGTTGGTGGACATTGGGTTGTTTTCCACTTTTTGGCTATTATGAATAATGCTGCTACAAACATTGGTGTACAAGTTTCTTTGTAGACATATGTTTTAATTTATCTTGGCCATATACCAAGGAATAGAATTGCTGGGTCGTATGGTAATTCCATGTTTAACATTTTGAGGAACCACCAAACTTTTCCACAATGCAAATTAAATCCACAATGTGATACCAATTTATATGCACTGAAATGCATTTAATTAAATAAAAAATAATAAGTGTTGGTGAGAATGTGAAGGATACGAACCTTTGGTCATTGCTGTTGGGAATGTAAACTGGTGCAGCTACTGT
This sequence comes from Trichechus manatus latirostris, assembly GCF_000243295.1. NCBI lineage: Eukaryota > Metazoa > Chordata > Mammalia > Sirenia > Trichechidae > Trichechus > Trichechus manatus. The sequence goes on from NW_004444033.1 coordinate 9,119,396, forward strand.
AGAAAATAGTTTGGTGGTTCCCACTTATTTTTAATACACGTACTCTGGGAATAACCCCTCTGTGGCTGTCTCCAGGGTTACTTTGTCAAGGGCAAGGCTGGTAATGACCACTAGAAACCCTAGAACTAGGAACTAAAGCCGCAGGACTTTTATTTAAAGATTACTACGGAAGACAAGGAGGGAAGGGATAAGGAATAGCACCCATGTTCCAAATAAACAAATAATGTTTCGGGGCACAAGCTCCAGTCTAAAAATTAGAAGAGGGTCCTTTCACCCTTTGTAAGTAATAAAAGCGATAGTCCTTCAGTTCCCATCTTACAGTGGAGGGTGATGACAGCTGTGACATTGCCCCAGGTTGTGTACGTAACTCAGTAATAGAGAGATTCACCAACAGGCCACCAGGGGGAGTATTGACCCATTATGGAAAAAAGAGGATCAAAAAGAAAAGCAAAGACAGTGGGGCTTCTGGTAGCCAATGGGAAAAGAGGAGGAAAAATAGCTAGCTAGATAGACAGACAGATAGATAGATAGGGTAGATAGATAGAGATGGATGGATGGATGGATGGAGAGAGAGAGAGAGAGACAGACAGACAGAGAGAGAGAGGAAAACAAATCCAAGAGGCCAATGCTTCTCTCTGTCCTTTACTGCCCACATCCTTTGAGACTATTTTATGCCTTCTCCTTTCAACACTCTTCCGTTTTAGCTGATGACCTCTCTGCACACTGAGACAACAGATGCACAGAGAAAATAGGCAAGCACAACCTCAGCCTCCACTGAGAGCTCGGCCCGTCGTGCCCGCTGCTGTACTGCACCCACAGGAAGCGTCCCTCCTGTCACAAGGGGAGACTTGACCATGGTCTCATTGAGGGGCGGCCTCTCCATTTGTACCTGGGACCGTACCCCGTCAATCCAGGGACTTTGCTCTTGAAATTATCCCATTTCTCTCTACATCAGCAAAGTCTCCCTTTCTACTAGGTCATTCTCAATAGGCTACAACCAACTTGACTAAACTGCACCCATTAGTAACCTTTAGCTCATTGTATCCGTTGAGTAGTCTGGACCATATCAGGGCCTGCTGAGGCTATTGGGGGTACTATTTTATTGTTTCCCCTATATTCTGCTGTTAATCTCCATGACTGTCAGCCTTCCTTACTGGCCATACATTGAGTTTGTGGACACTAATTCACCTCCATCTAACATTTCCTTAATTAGGGTAGTGATTTCTTGTTGGCCCAGATGTTTCAAACTCACTCTTTGAGTTGGCTTAGGCAATTCTAAAGCCTTCCATTTTTTGCATGTTCAATCAATACTGGACCAAAGAAAATCTACCAGGTATTTCTTTTTCTCATTTTACCCACTAGGGGGAGAAATTTCCATTCAGAGACTATATCCATAACAATTACATATTCAGGTAAGGGAGATGCCACCACAGTATACATTTTTAATCATACATTCCAATTTCTAACCAGACTTTAATTTTTATTCCTTCCACAGTAGCATCCCATGACTCCCTAAATTCATTCTATCACCCCTAAGCAGCTCCCTACCAGGCCTAGGCAGTGATGGGCTCCGTGCTCCCGTATCCAATAGTATCCAACAGGCCACAAAGAGTTTCTTCTCCAGCCCCAGGCCATTGTACTCTCATGTTTGTGAAGGCCCTTCGTCTCTCACTGGCGGTTGGGTATAAAGACCCTGGCTTTCATGCCACTCTTCTTCCTCCATTGCCACCTCAATATTAAAAGTGGATATAGTTTTGCGTCTGATGTTTGAGACTCATTGGAACCTTTCTCTTTTTGGAATTTGTTCAAGCTTGGATAAATGGAGCCTATCTGCCTTGAGATTTTTACATCGCTGGGAGACTGAGTATGAGTGGGAATTGACTCAAAGGCAACGGGTTTTTGTTTGTTTGTTTGGAAGATTGAGTAGAGGCAGTTGTGGGTCCCCCTTGCTTCCTACAAAATTCCTTCAAGGAATGGGTGGGGACTCCATCCACTTCCTCCTTTTTCATGCCATTTTTAATTACCTCTCTAAAGACTTCCATACAGTTAAGGACTAAATTGGTGCCCTTTCGTATTTTGGTTTCCTTTTTTTTAATGCTCTAATCTCTTGTCTTGATGTCTAATTGTCTTGATGTCCCCTCTGAGGAATCTGGAATAAAAGACCTGAAAATGCCTCTTTTACATCCAACTGAGGCCGCAACAGCAAAGTCACACAGGGTGCCCAAGTGTCCAATTCAACCTGAATCTGACCAAGAATCCAGATCTAACTAACCATTTCCAGAATATTCAGGGGATAGAGTGACATGGTAAACAACACTATGGGGGTGTAATTAGCAAAATACAGACTGTGGGAAAACAATAGAGAACAAGTGATATGGTTTCTTAAATAAATAAAGTACAAGGAAAGAAAAAGAGAGGAGGGGAGAGAAACCTATACTTTTGCATGTGTTTGAAATGTTTCAGAATTAAAAAAAAAAAGAAGTCCAATGGCTTTCCATTGCTCTGTAATAAAGACAAAACCATTAACATGCGTTTTTTAAAAATAGAATACACAATTAAGAATTTGAAATCAAGTGCAAAGCTTAAGAAGGGTCTGTGCAAGGGAGGGCAATGGAAACTTAAGTTCTGCCAGCTTCATGGCAAATCTAGCTCCATGAGCATGGCTTCATGACTGTGGTCCATCTGGCTCCAACACACCTCTACTATTGGACACGCCTGTAGTCGGCTCTGAGCATGTACACGTTGGGTTCCTCCAATATATCTCAGTCTCTCCCACCACAGGGCCTGGGCTTAGACTGTTCCTTTGCCTAGAAAGTTCTCTGCGACCCACCATTCTTGGAATTGGTCTTTTTCTCCCTATTTCTACTAGATACATTTGTTGCTGTTGCCTCTCCCTCTTGGATGAATTGAAATGGGACTCTTAGAGGGGATGAAAAATGGTCAACCCTAGTTCATTCTTCTATAAAATAATCTCTCAATTTTGTATTTAGTTTTTTTAACAAAACTCATTACACATATAAATATATTTGTTAGACTAAGAGGGAAACATAGTTTTTTTTTTTAAAGTATCAAACCAAGAATATATCCATAAATTCATGAAGCTAGAGAGTATCTAATTACAGCTCTTATAAGCTTCTAGGGTTGGTTAAAAATGGCCCCACATTTTTTTGCAGACACTCCCATTGAGAGGTAGAATCTCTTTCCCCAATTCTTAAATCTGCACTAGCCTTATGATCTGCTTTGACTAATAGAATGTGGCACAGGTAACACTGCTTAGAATGCTGCTGTCTGGTGAACAAGTTCAAGTTAGCCTCCTGGAGAGATATGCAGATAGAGGCCCTAGGCTTCCCAGCCCACCCAAATGAGGCCCCAATATGGGAGCAAGCCCAGCTGACACCATGTGGAGTACAGACAAGTTTACCAACTGATTCCAGCTCAAATTGCCAACTCACAAAGCAATAAGCTTTGAGCTAGTTTGTTACACAGGAACGCTGATGTTGTTACTTGCTGTTGAGTTGGCTCCAACTCTGGGTGACTTTACCTATAAAAGAAGGAAATATTGCCTGGCCCTGCATCATCTTCAGGATTGTTGGTATGTTTGCGTCCATAGTTGCAGCCACTGTATCAGTCTGTTCTCTGTTTTCTTCATTTTTATTGACCCTCTTCTTTACCAAATATAATGTTCTTTTCTAGTGATTGGCCTTCATAACGATGTTTCCAAAGTAAGCAAGTGGAAATCTCATGATCTTTGCTTCTAAAGAACATTAAGGATTGCAAAACAACGATATATTAATTCTACAACCTTTTCTTCTGAGACCTCTTTGTTCGTTCTTCTGGCAGTCCACAATACAGGCATTCCCCAGGGTTATGAACTTCTGACTTACAGACAACTTATACAAGATATTCAATATTCTTTGCTAACACCACAGTTCGAATACATCAATTCTTCTCTTCCTTTTTTATTATCCAATTTCTGCATGCATATGAGATAATTGAAAAGACCTGGGCTTGAGTCAGATGCACGATAGTTATCAAAGTGACACCTTTGCTTTTTAAAACTGTAAAGAGCTCTTTTGCAGCAGATTAGCCCAATGCAATATGTCATTTAATTTCTTGACTGCTGCTTCCATGGGCATTTATTGTCGATCCAAGTAGAATGGAATCATTGACAATTTCAATTTCTCCTCCAAGCTAAACCCCATGGACCAAAATAGCTAACTGAGACACCTTCCTACTCCCAATTGAGCCAATAAAGATCTTCTCCCTTCTGACTGACTCATCATTTAAGTGGTTCTAGAAGAAATACATATCAGGGCTAATACAGCTTTCTTTGTTCTGTGAGTCACAAAGGATTTGCTCATTCAACTATCGTTACTAACTCAACAATACCTGCTCTGCCGTGTCATCCAGTGTAAACTGGGACAATAAAATGTCCCATGTGTAGATTCGTGAGACTTTCTGCTACAAGTTAGAGACCACCCTCTATGGGACAGGCACTTGTTGCCTAATATTGAAGTGGAGAATTTTTCTCAAGTAGATAATTTTTCCTTAAATTAATGAAGTGTGTTAAGATTTTCCACTCATAAGTAGTGCAAAATATCATGCTGGTTGACCCAATGGGCCATCTCATAATCCACAGCCTGGAAGTTCATATCCAATTCAAGATTCAAACAAAGCCAACTCACCAAACAACTGAGAATACAGAAAAGACAGGAAGCTCACCACCTACAGGCTAAAAGCAATGCTGAGCCATGCATGAACCCGTGCCATGTGGTCACAGACTGCCACAGCTGTCCCCTGCTCTGCTGACAACCCAAATGAGTCAGAGACTACTCCAACCAGGCCAGGATTTGACCATCTCTAAACTGAACCTGGAGCCCCACTGGCGCAGTGGTTAAGAGCTCGGCTGCTAACCAAAAGGTCGGCAGTTCGAAGCCACCAGCTGCTCCTTGGAAACTCTATGGGGCAGTTCTGCTCTGTGCTATAGAGTAGCTATGAGTCAGAATCAACTTGACAGCAACAGGTAAACTGAACCTGGAATTACGAGCTTTAAAACTGAGAGATGCCACCCACCTCTCCTCTTCTGAACCCCATTTCCCAGAGGGAACAAGCACTGGGAAATAAGGCCCCCAATTCCCTTTTCTTTTGCCTCTAGCCGAGTTCCCTTTAACACAAAAGAAGTTCAGCCTCCTGATTTTCAGCTGCGTTTAATTTGCTGACTCACTGTGAACAAACTCCCGTGGCACCTGCGCTCTGGAGCGCTGTAACTTAACTCCTATCTCTTAGCCAAAACCCGAACGAACAGGAATGAGCCATTTAAAGCTTGCTTCAGCCCTATTTTCACCAGCTAAATAGCAGTCCCTGGAGAGAAGTTAGAGGTCCATGGCCTTGTCCACAGGCTGGAGAGAAAGAGAGTGTGGAGGAAACAGGAAGATCTTCCTAACAGCATAGCCAGCTCACAACGCTCCAAGAGACTTGCAGAGAAAATCATGGCGAGTTTTTAGTTACCTATGACGGGTGGGCTGGGTGCATACAAAGGAAATGCAGGTTTCAGAAATAAAAATGTTGTAACAAAAGAGTGAGGCCATCACACCTAGGCCGGCTGATCCATTAGGCACAGCTGGGGATACTGTCAGGGACCCATGAAAATGTTTTAATTTTTATTTCTCTTAAATTCAGAAAAAGACAGGAACATAATCAAAGTACAATGTAATATACAGAAATGATTATGTAATAATGAATCCAGTCTTTATACCAATGCATCGTAATATTTTTTTTAATGAAGGAAGCAGCCCACGAGAACCATAACGTGGCCCTGCTTGTGTGTGGCAAAATATTTGTTGCTGTTAGTTGCTGTGGAGTCGATTCTGATCCTGGCAACCCCATGGGCAACAGAAAGAAATACTGCCCTGTCCTGAGCCATCTTCACCATCGTTGGTCTGCTCAAGTCCATTGTTGCAGCTACTGTGTATTTTGAGTCCCTTCCAACCTAGAGGGCCCATTTTCCAGCACTGTATCGGACAATGTTCTGTGGTAATCCATAGGGCTTTCATTGGCTGATTTTCAGAAGTAGGTTGCCAGGCCTTTCTTCCTAGTCTGTCTTAGTTGGAAGCTCCACTGAAACCTGTCCACGATAGGTGAGCCTGCTGGTATTTGAAATACTGGTGGCATAGTTTCCAGCAACATAGCAACACGTAAACCACCACAGGAGGACAAGCTGACAGATGAGGAAAATACAGCATCCAGCAAACCTGGGTGTGGGCCTGCCCCATGGCTGAGGTTCACTTGGGAGCGACTGCTATGGAAGAAAGGAGTTGGGCAACTAGGCTGCTGACAAAGAATTAAAAAGCAAGTTAGGAATTGCATGAGCGGGAGCAGGCCTGGGGGAAGCCAGGGTATTTTCTACTTTGACTAGGAAGCCCAGCTCAGGGGATCTTAGGTATTGGGTACCCACTACACAGGAAACAGCGGGCAGGTGAGGGGTTCCTGCAGGCGGGGAGCGGGGGGACAGAGAAGAGTCTGTTCCCCAAGATGCAGGGCCCCCAGAGGGAGAGTCTTCACTCTAGCCTAATAGACACTAACAGGCCTGGAAAGTACTCTTGGTGCTTGTTTGTACTTCACAAAGAAACGGAAAATAGTTCCTGTTAGAAAACTTGTGTGTGTTCTTCTTCCATCCCTCATTAGAATGGCCTTGACCTTGGTCTTCCTTGGTATGAGGAAAGGAAACATATTCTCTCAGCACCGGTGACAGCAATGCAACAAAAGACTGCTTTTCATGAGTTATAAATGTTAAAAGTCTTCTGTTAAACTATGCCTGTTCTTGTAGCAAACTCTCAAAGTTAACAATGCCTAAGGTCCCTGGGTGGCACAAACAGTTTGTGCTCAACTACTAGCCTAAAGGTTGGTGGTTTGAACACCCAGCAGCGCCACGGAAGAAAGGCCTGGTGATCTTCTGTGGAGAGTACAGCCAAAAAAACCCTATGGAGCAATTCTACTCTGTTCCACATGGTGTCGCCATGAGCCGGAATTGATGAGATGACAACAGGGTCTCTGTTTTTTAACAGGACCATTTCTTACCCCTAGATCCTCCTTGGAAGCTAAAAGCACTATTCCCTTCAGTAGCAGCCTTTTTATCAGTTTTAAAAGGTCTTGGATCAGAGAGAGTCTTTGGTTTCTGATTGACTTCTTCGCAGTAGAGCACAACGCAGTGGTTCTCCAACTTCGGTGTGTGTAAGGATCACCCTGAGCATGTGTTAAAAATGTGGATCCCCTACTGTTCATTTCCTAGAGCTGCCAGAAGCAGCTCAACAAACTGGGCACCTTAAAACAACAGAAATTTATTGTCTCACGGTTCTGGAGGCTAGGAGTCTGAAAGAAGGGTGTCAGCAGGGCCACGGTCTCTCCACAGGCTCTACGGGAAGATCCTTCCTTGCCTTTTCCACTTCCAAACCCACTACCGTCAAGTCGATTCCGATTCATAGTGACCCTATAGGGTAGAGAACTGCCCCAGAGGGTTTCCAAGGCCGTAATCTTTACAGAAGCAGACTGCCACATCTTTCTCCCACAGAATGGCTGGCAGGTTCGAACTTTTTGGTTAGCAGCCCAGTACTTAACCACTGCACCAGCAGGGCTCTTTATTAAAGCATGCTATAACTAAATACTGTAATTAAAACAGGATAATTGAGATGCAAGGAGATAAAAAGATTAATGCAGAAGAAGAGATCATTCACAGTCACTTTGGTATGTTCCTGAACTTCATGTATAAGGTGCCAGTGTTTGCCTACCAAAATGGTAAAAAAAAAAAATTTTTTTTTTATAATGATGATACCCAGTGCTGGTGAGGATGCAGAGAAACAAGCACTCTCATTGCCAGAGGGAGTACTAAATGCTACAATATTTCCGGAGGGAAATTTTAGAATCATTAAAAAATAATATTGCGTTGTAAAACAATTTTAAAAAGAGCTTCTACAAATGTACCCAAAAGTTAGTTTTACAGTGTTAAGTTTAAAAACCATAATGTACAACTGTATATGCAGTATATTACAAACATACATGCATAGAAAAAAGGCTGGGGAACAAAGAGCTCTGGCAATAGGAGCTTGAGTACTGGGAATCCAGGTGTTTTATGTTGCCTTATTGATAATCTTCCATATTTTCCAAATTTTCTGTAATAATATATGTCATTTTTATAATCACAACTTTTTTTTTTTAATGATGGCACAAGAATTTTTAAAAGTTCATTATAAATAGAATTGAACAAAGCCAAAGATCCTAAGTAAATACGTGAAGAATACAATATAAAGACCCTGTCCAGGCGGTTAGCAGGCAAGTCTATGCTCTGGGGAAGAAGTTCAGCTGTGGAGCGGTCTGATAGGTCCAACTGACAATGCCTGCACGGTTTCATTTTCCAGACCTTAAACTCGCAAAAGAAAACAAGAGTTGATACAACCTCTAGGTGTCACTGTCATGAAGTTATTCGTGCATTTGGTACCTGGCAGGACTTTGCAAAAGTTTGCCAAGTGTGAGCATCATGGGCATTAATCAGTACTGAGGCCAAGACCAGAACGGACGTGCTGTCTACCAGGGCTGGAAACCGCCTGCTCCCAGCTCGGGCTTCTCCCGCTCCAGCCGGCCCAGCCTCCTTATTAACCCGGGCACAGAGCACCCTCTGCTCAGCATCCCGCTGCTCAGATCCGTGTCCGCACTCACTATGGCCACCTTCGTGGAGCTCAGCACCAAAGCCAAGATGCCCATCGTGGGCCTGGGCACCTGGAAGGTAGATATGCACGGGTGTGGACCCCTGCTTCTCTCCTGGGGCTCTTCAGCTGGGAAGCCCTGCTCTCGGGCGAGGGCTGGAGAGGGAGAGTCCCGCCCTGGAGCCAGGACCCGGCGATCTGGTCTCTCTGGTGGCTTCAGGCTCCGAAGCTCCAGGGCGGCCTTTCCCAGCGCGGCCAGAGCTTCCCGGCCAGGATCGAGTTTCCCGGCAGGTGTTCAGTAGAGAAACATAGTTGTTTTCCAGGCCAGTTCCTCTTCACTTTCCTCTTCTCGCTGCTCCCCGGCTCTGGGACCTCTAAAGGGGCTCCACGCTGTTGGAGCCGGCAGGAGGGTTTGCTGCCGGGTGGGTACGGGGAGGGGGCGGGGGAGCTCAGTCCTGCACCCCCTTGGCTGTGCGCCGTGTGGTCCTGGGAGCTGGTTAGAAATGCAGGTTCTCAGGCCACCCCAGACCTCTGCATCGGAATCTGCACTTGAACAGAACCCCCAGGTGGTCCCCGTGCAGTTCAAGTCCCAGAAGCGCGGCCTGACTCCAGGGACTGGGCCAATGTCCTTGGTGCGCGCGGATGCGTTCTACATGCCAGGACGCAGGGACTCAGGTACATGCGCCTCTTCCAGGATAAATTAGAAAGTTCTCTGGTCTCCTAACTGACTTCTTTCGCATTTCCGTCAATAGTGCCACCACAATTAGTCACTAGGAGGAATCTTGATTCCGTCTTCTCGCTGCCTATTCTTTCTTCTGCGAGTCGCGTTTCTCCTTGCCAGCTCCTCTGCCAGAGAGGGTGACACCCTGTGATCCCAGCGCTGGGGTGTTCCCAGGAGGCACACTGGGTCCCTCTGGGGAAGCAGATATGGACGCCAGCGGATTCAGCCCCAGCCTCTCTTGCTGGGACATGGCTGTTTGATCCCAAATCAGAGTTTGGCCTCCATACAAACCTGACAAATAACGGCTCCAGGTCTGCAGGGACTCTGCTCACCGGATAAATGACAGAACACCGTTTTCAGAATTTAGATGTGGGGATTGCGGAGAGAACCCTTTTAGGACCTGGGGGTGATGTCGTTTTAAAGATCATGCACTTAGCAGTGGAGGTGCGGGGTGCAGGGGTGAGGGGGGCCCGGGGGCGTCTGAGTTGCTGCAGCGTCCACTTCTTGGCCCACAGCTGGTGCAGCTAAACGTTCTGTTTTGTCTGCTTTTCGGTACGTTTGTTATTTCACAATCCCACTGCCGCCGAGTGGATTCCGACTCGCAGTGATCCTCTAGGATAGAGCAGAACCGCCCCATACGGTTTCCAAGGCTGTAAATCTTTGCAGAAGCAGACTGCCACATCTTTCTCCCCCCGAGTGGCTGGTGGGTTCAAACCGCTGACCTTTTGGTTAGCAGCTGAGAGCTTAACCACTTTGCCACCCAAACCCAAACCCAACCCACTGCCATAGAGTCAATTCCGACTCATAGCGACCTCACGGGGTTTCTAAGGCTGTAATCTTTACAGAAGCAGATTGCCACATCTTCGTCCTGCAGAGCGGCTGGTGGGTTCGAACTGCTCACCTTTCAGTTAGCAGCCGAGCACTGTAACCACTGTGCCACCAGGGCTCCTTATTTCACACTAGAAGATGTTTAAAAAAGATTTGTGGAAGCTCAGTACAAAGTCCTTTTCTTTCTTTCTCTCTATATTGCTTGGATTGGCCAGGTTAGACTAAAATGTGATATTTCTAATGCTGTTCCCTTTTTGGTCTCAAGGTGGGAAAAGAACCTCTATTCTTTCAAGGTTTTCTTTTTCTCTCTTTCCTGAAGTAATAATTATGTAATAGCTCACCCCCACCGAGCCTTCCTGGGTCCCAGGCCCTGTGCTGAACACTTTCCATTCACTGTGGCCCTTCACCAAGCCAACCACCCCCGGAGGCAGGCACTGTTATTACACCCACTCCTGGCTTATCCAGATAGTTAGGCCCCAAAGATCAGGTCGTTATGCGAAAATTGGTGTTCTGCAAAAATGGAGAATAACCACATCATCACAAAATATTGTGTGGGGACACACATGCCCTGCTGAATCCAAGAGGCTGAAAATGTAGGTGGGTGCTGTATGTCTCACTGGTCATGAAAGGGTTACTGCCAGACGGATGTCTTTAATGTGCAAACTAGATAGTAGATTTTTTACTGTTGCCCTAAATGTGACATGTCAGATGAGGAGATAGTGGGTAAGTGAGGAGTAGGTGTATTCCCATTTTTTGGACAAGGTGTAGAGAGATTAATCTGCCCCAAGGCCAAGCCCCGAGCACGTGGTGAAGCTTGGATTTATCTGGACTGACCTTCTGATCGAGCCTTATCACTGTTTGGAGAACTTTTCTGCCAACTCTTCTGGGTCATTTCAGGGGGCAGTTTCAGCCTGGCCTTTATGAAGGGGGCACAAGGAGCCGTGGGTCACCCCCATCTTTACAAAGGGGGTAACAGGAGCCGTGGTCACCCCCATCTTTACAAAGGGGGGTAACAGAAGCTGTAAGTTACCTCCATCTTTACAAAGGAGATCATGAGGAGCCATGAGTCACCCCT
>NW_004444033.1:9148480-9149700 GCF_000243295.1 Trichechus manatus latirostris
AGTCAATTCTGACTCATAGCGACCCTATAGGATGGAGAAGAACTGCCCCATAGGGTTTCCAAGGCTGTGATCTTTACGAAAGCAGACTGCCATATCTTTGTCCTGAAGAGCAGCTGGTGTATTCAAACCACAAACTTTCAGTTAGCAGCTTGGTGCTTAACCACTGTGCCACCAGGGCTCCTGCACCACCCAGAGACTCCCTAACACCTCTAACACGGAATTCACTTCTCCCAACTAATAATTAGGAAAAAAAAAAAAACCCTCTTGTTTTCAGAAAGGTCTTTTTTTACTTTGAAGGAGCCCTGGTGGCACAGCGGTTGAAGCAATTGACTGCTGACCAAAAGGTCGGTGGTATGAAACCACTAGTGGCTTCGCAGGAGAAAGATGTGGCGGTCTGCTTCCTTAGAGAGGTACAGCCCAGGAAACCCTATAGGGTCCCTGTGAGTCAGAATCAGCTTGATGGCAGCGCGTTTTTTGTTTTTTTTTTTTTTACTTTGAGCTAAAATGTGCCTTCCTGTATCTTCTACCTATAGATCTCAAATCTGTATGTTGTGATAACAAAGGTCTTACCCCTATTCCTTATGAAAGCTCTCCAAATATTTGATATAGTTGTTATATTCCTATTTTATACCCAATCAATTTTGGCAAATATTCTCAGTGCCTTCAATTAACACAGTTTAAAATGGATGTTTCTTTAAGTTAATCCTGGTAGCTTTACGAGAGAGACAAGAAGGCTGAAGCTGATCCTTAGTGGATGTCGGCACACTGGTGGGGTCATTCTGAGACCGAGGTCCAGTCTACCGTGTTGCCAACTCAATAATTCATGTTTGCTCGGTCACCGAGGAGTGATATGGGGATGATCCATAATCATCTGGTTCAGAACAAACTGAGATATGGTAGCATTCTAATTTACACCGCTGTTCTAAGAGATGAGGAGTCACGGTAGCACAGTGGTTACGCGCTCGGCTGCTAACCGAAACGTCAGCGGTTTGAACCAACAAGCTGCTCCATGGGAGAAAGATGTGCCAACTGGCTTCCGTAAAGATATACAGTCTTGGAAACCCTACGGGGCAGTTCTACTCTGTCCTATAGGGTCGCTATGGTCAGAGTGGACTCAATGGCAATGGGTTGAGGTTCTAAGAGATATACCCGTTAAGCAGACTGGAATATATGAATATATACTGCTCATGCATTGTCTTTTCATTAGGATAGTGCCATTG
>NW_004444033.1:9151864-9158980 GCF_000243295.1 Trichechus manatus latirostris
CAGAGCCAGGTTTCTGGAAGATCCATTCACGTTCCCCACTCTAGACGAGGGCCTCTGTGTTAGGCTCCACGTTTCAGTAACATTTTTCATTTCCCACATGTCCTAGTACATTGTAAGATGTTGGCTGAATTGACCTGAATGCTGAAAATCTCACTGATGGTGGTTGTGGAGAGTGGGGAGAAGATGACAGCTGTGAGGTAGCTGAGTATACTTTTAAATGAGATCTAATTTTAAATGCTTGGTTGCCTCAAGCCAAGCAGCTATCTTCAACCTTTCAGTGACTGTTGCCAACACATCTCTGTTGAGGCAAATCTCCTCATATCTGGTACTTCACAGTTGCGTGGATGTCCTGCCAGGGCAGGGAAACATCCCCGATGTCCTTGGGCTTGTCCCTGAAATGAGCACACTCCACTCAACAGCACTCTTCTCACCCGCTATGGCATTGCAAAGTCCACCGTGAACTTTCTGTAAGAAGATTGTCATCCATTAGTTCTTCATCTGGGATTCATGGACTCTAGGCTATGGGGATCCCTTGATATCACTTACAAAATTGTGTTTGTGAACACTTATTTTCTCTCTTATTTTTCCGTTTAAATTAAATTCTTAAAGGAATGTGTGGCCTGAAGAAGAAGAAGAATCCTTGCTTTAGGCAGTTTGACTTCCTTTGACCTCAGTCGAGTTTCTGGGCCCTCCAAAACCCACCTCCTCTTCCCTCCTTTCTGAGTTTGTAAATGTTTTGGGGGTTAGTTACTCCATCTTCACATACTTCTCCAAGGAAGTTTGGAGTTCCTGCATATCTGCTTCCTAGAGGCAAATTAGTGAAGGGCATGGGTGACTTGGCTTTCAACTGCATTGTTCTCAGTCAGCTGGGTCTTGGGCCAACCCAGAGGAATTCACTTCTTCACTCTCCAAAGGCTGGAGGATTTCCAGAGAATTTCTCATTCCTTACTCAGTGGACTCTACATTTTTGCCCCCTGAGAGTTCACCCCAAATCATATGCTTGACACACTCCTGCTGACCCTTTGATTTAACTCCCATATGGCTCATTAGCTCTAGAGCCAAAGTTTCCAGGGGCTCCCCAGGTTCCCAGCTCCCTAAAGGGTTGGCTGCCACTTTGAGAACTTCATTGACTACTCTGATTGTCTCTTGATTCGTAAGACCTCTTTGCAGGCCAACTCACCAACCTTGTAATCAGGCAGGGCTTTGAACTGGTTCATTCTGGTTTGAACCCCTGCTGAGAATTTGCATTTCCACCCCAGATATATTGAATCAGAATCTACAGTTTAACAAGATCCCCAGGTGATTCTTATGTATGGTAAATTTTGAGAACCGGTGCTCTACTAGTGGTTCTCAGAACTTGGTTCCTAACCAGCAACATTAGTATTGTCTGGGAACTTGCTAGAAATGCAAATTCTCAGCAGGGGTTCAAACTGGATGGAACCAGTCGGAAGCCCTGCAATCAGGTGACTTATTTCCTTGTCAGTTATAATAATTAATATTATTTATTTTTCTAACTTTTTACTATGGAAAATTTCAAAGATACACAAAAGTAGAGAGAATAGTATATTGAATTGAATGTGCATATCATCCAGCTCTGGTTTTCATTTTATGGCCAATATTATTTCATGTGTACCCCTCCCACTTTCTGCTCCTTCCCTTGATCATTTTAAAGCAAATCCCAAACATCATATTCTTTCATCTGTTAATATGTCAGTATATATCTCTAAAGATAAGGACTCTTCATACCACATCACACTTAAAAATTAGCAAAAAATTTCTAAAGACTTTCAGTGTTTAATAATAGTGGTTGAGGGTGGTTCTTTTGTTTAGAAAAATCTCAATCTTGGCCCTGAGTTCAACAAATCAAAATTAAACTTTAACACTTCTAAGCCATCAAGCTGCTGTTTGGTAGGGAAAGTCAGAATATTCAGCTTTCATTTCTGACAAAAATTCATAGAACTGAAGATAGCTAAGTCCACAAGAGTGAATAAAATTCATTTTTGACACTTATTGGTTCAATAACACGATAGATTCAAATATTTTCTGTAAAGCACCTGCTAATGAATAATACAATAAATAATCACAGGCTTTAACACCTTACTGTTTTATAAGCTTTGTAAATTTGTCCAAATAAGGCTTTTTCTGCTTCACATATATTTTTACCAGCATCAGCTGTAACACATCTTAGGAAATTCCACTTCAGTTTGTACTTAATTAGAGATTTTATCAACTTCTTTGAGAATTTTCTTGCCTGTAGTTTTTCCAGGCAGACTCTTCATAGAGACTACTTCTTTGGTCGCTGCAAACTCGGCATTGACTCCATGAATAAACAACAACTGAGAGGTATCAATAACATCCGTTGACTCATCAAGAGAAAAGGAAAAACACATGAAATCATTTGCCTTGTTTTTTTAATCTATTGATGTTGCTCCCAATGTCCTCAACATTTCAAGCAAGTATTCGTACCAAAAGGCTAATAGTCTTAAACAAGTTTATTTTCTCTAGACACATTTCCTCAGCTGCTGCAATCAAACACAATTTAATCAACATCATTGATAATGGCTTTAATTGCTAACAAATGAGCCCCTTGGTTGTAGCCTTATTTGTATTTTATTATTTATTTATTTAATATTTCTATTTGTTATTTTGCAATTTGTTAGTTTTGCTATACAGAGCAACTTTCTGAGTAAACACACTTTTAATTGATTAATTTTGAGTTGGAGTATAAGATGACAAAAAGCAGAAATTACTGCTTTTAACATGTTAGTAGATATTCTTTTTTATTTATTTTTATTGTATTTTAGATGAAGGTTTACAGAACAAGTAGTTTCTCATTAAATAGTACACATATTAACCTACGACAATGGTTAACAACCCCACGACAGGTCAACACTCCCCCTTCTTGACCTTGGGTTCCCTATTACCAGCTTTCCTGTTCCCTCCTGCCTTCTAGTCCTTATCCCTGGACTGTTGTGACCCATTAGTCTCGTTTCGTTTTATGGGGCTGTCTAATCTTTGGCTGAAGGGTGAACCCCGGGAGTGACTTCATTACTGAGCTAAAAGGGTATCTCGGGGCCATACTCTCAGGGTTTCTCCAGTATCCGTCAGGCCAGTAAGTCTGGTGTTTTTTTGTGAGTTAGAATTTTGTTCTACATTTTTCTCCAGCTCTGTCCGGGACCCTCTGTTGTGATCCTGGTCAGAGAAGTCAGTGGTGGTAGCCGGGCACCATCTAGGTGTACTGGACTCAGTCATGGTAGTTGTGGTGCATTAGTCCTTTGGACTACTCTTTCCCTTGTATCTTGTCTTCTTCATTCTCCCTTGCTCCTGAAGGGGTGAGACCAGTGGAGTATCTTAGATGGCTGCTCACAGGCTTTTAAGGCCCTAGACGCTACTCACCAAGGTAGAATGTAGAACATTTTCTTTATAAACTGTTTTATGCCAATTGAGCTAGATGTTCCCTAATACCATGGTCCCCCCGGCCCTCTGCCCAGCAATTTGGTCCCTCAGGAAGTTTGGATGTGTCTATGGAGCTTCCATGACCTTGACTTGTACAGGTTGTGCTGGCTTCCCCAGTACTGTATACTGTTTTACCCTTCACCAAAGTTACCTCTTGTCTATTCAGTATTCTCCACCCCCATCCCTCATAACCAACAAAGATTGTTTCTTTTTGTGTGTAAACCTTTTCCTGAGTTTTTACAGTAGTGGTCTCATACAATATTTGTCCTTTTGTAATTGATTTATTTCACTCAGCATAATGTCCTCCACTTTCATCCATGTTATGAGATGCTTCACAGATTCATCATTGTTCTTTATCTTTGGATCGTACTCCATTTGTGTGTATGTACCATACTTTGTTTATCCATTCATCTATTGATGGGCATCTAGGTTGTTTCCATCTTTTTGCTATTGTGAACAATCCTGCAGTGAACATGGGTGTGTATTTGTCGATTTGTGTGACGACTTTTATTTCTCTAGGATATATTCCTCGGAGTGGGATTGCTGGATCATATGGTATTTCTATTTCTAGCTTTCTAAGGAAGTGCCATATTTTCCAAAATGGTTGTATCATTTTGCATTATCACTAGCAGTGCATAAGAGTTCCAATCTCTTCACAGCCTCTCCAACATTTGTTATTTCCAGTTTTTTTGATTCATGCCAGTAATGCTGTGTTGAGATGGTATCTCATTGTGGTTTTAATTTGCATTTCTCTAATGGCTAGTGATCTCGAGCATTTCCTCATGTGTCTGTTGGTCACTTGAATGTCTTCTTTGGTGAAGTGTCTGTTCATTTCCTTTGCCCAATTTTTAATTGGATTATTTGTCTTTTTTGTAGAGGTGTTGGATTTTCTTGTAGATTTTAGAGATTAGACTTTTGTCCAACTTGAAATGTCCAAAATTTTTTTCCCAATCTGTAGGTTCTCTTCTTACTCTTTTTGTGAAGTCTTTTGATGGGCATAAGTGTTTAATTTTTAGAAGATCCCAGTTATCTAGCTTACCTTCTGGAGGTGGTGTGTTGCCAGTTTTGTTTTGTATCCTGTTAATGCCATGTATTAGGGCCTGTAGCGTTGAGGATCCTGTTTTTTTATCCATTCTGTCACTCTCTGTCTCTTTATGGGTGCATTTAGGCCATTTACATTCAGTGTAATTATTGATAAGTGTGAATTTATTGCTGTCATTTGGTAGTACTTTTTTTTGTGGTGCTATCTTTTGTTTGTTTCTCTTACTCTCCTGTGCTGAATTCCTTTTGTTTGTGGATTTTTTCTTATTTCTTTTGTTTTCGTAGATTTTGTTTTTGCTGAGACTTTATGTTTTTCTTCTTTATTTTCATGAGTAGGTTTGTTAACTTCCTTTGTGGTTACCTTGAAATTTCCCTTATCTTCCTAGGTTTGAACCAGTCTATTATTACTTGGTCTTGGCTTGCCTTCCTTTCCATTAGAAGTTTCTATACCTACACCATTTATTCCCTCTTTTATTGTTCTGATGTTGTTGTCATTTACAGATTAACCTCTCTGGTTCCTGGTTGTAATTCTCTTGGTTTTGGATCGTCCTTGAGAGTTCATTTCTTAGTTAGTATCTGGCTGGTATGATCCTGCATCCTAGATTCAGCCCGTGGTCTGATGTTGTTTGTTCTCAGACTGAAAGACTCCCTTTAATAATTCTTGTAAGTTTGGTTTTGTTTTTACATAGTCCCTTAATTTCTTTTTTTTTTTTTAATGTAACTTTTACCTTTATTTAAATTTTGATTGTGAAATTTACTTTATCAGATACAATGTAAGCAAGCCCTGCTTTTTCAACATTTTTCCAGCATGAAAAAAATGACACCATACCTTCATTTTAATTTTTTTTCAGTTAAAGTATTTGCATCTTATATACTTGCATAATTAGATTTTGTTTTATTTTCTAAATTGGGTAACCCTTTTTAAAGATAAATTGAGCCCCTTAACATTTTGTAATTATAGTAGATGTTTGTGGAATGAATGCATAAATGAATTTTCGAATTCTTCACTCTTAATTTTTTTAACCTTAAGTAAATGTACACATGTATAATGAGAGATAAATGGAAACTTATTTGCTTAGTTGACTTGGTGATACACAATATGAATTAAATTGGACTTTTATTTGCTTTCTCTTCTTTCAGTGAAAGCATGATTTTTTTATGTCAGCTCTGTAGTAAGATATTTCCTCCTCAGGATTAGTAAGAACTGAACTAGAAGAAGACAGAGTCCCATTTTCAATTCAAACAAAGAAAAAATATCCAGATTTGACAATAGACTAGTGGTTATGCCATTTAACAAGATGAATCTAATAAACATAGTAAATGCCTACAAACATAGGGTCTTCACAAGTTTACGGCACAACCCTATGCCACAATCACAGTAACTCAACTACCTTCACATTTCACAATAATGTCATACAAATGAATGTGCTGATGATAAAGAAAATTACTAAGAGAACCCAAGGCACTTAATCTTAAGAGTCACAACATCAAAGAAACCTTAGGAATGCAGGTAAAGGCAGAAGGTTGCAGCTGGCCAGATATGATTCCATTAGGCTGGTTCTCATCTAAGCTAAGTTGAAGCTAAACCAAAATTTGCTGCAACAAATAAAATAAATATCTCCTCTGAATTACTAGAAAAGAAAGGAAAACAACAGGTATTACCCAGCACCATTCTGTGACCATAAAATTAAAATATTTCTTGAATGCATGATTAAAAGAAAAAAACAGTCTTTGAAAATAATATTACCTCTCTTATACGTTCACATTAGAAGCTCTATTTCTAGATTAAAAACATTATTCAGTGTTTGCTTAAGAATAAAATTTAGGCATTATGACTTTCAACATATTAAGAGTTCTATAGGAAAAACGAAGACATCTTTTAATTCTATTTTAATATCAAACTAAACAGAGCAACTTAAAATTTCACTAAGAACATGGATTGGTCCAATTCAAGAAGTACTTCCAAAATTCAGCCACCTAGCTTCTGTTCAGGACAAACTGTACATCATCACAAATCTTTTCTAACAGCTTTTGGAGAAGAAAGTGGAAAATCAACCCATAGCATGATGGTTGTAGTAAGATATTTCCTCCTCATCATCAGGTTTTTGCACTGTTACATGCTATTCTATTTCAACAGGTGATTCAGCTGGTCCTGTAGATCTGATAACTGCTCAGCATTCTTCTGAATAGCTTCTTGCTGGTATTGAAGGTTATGTTGTTATTATTGCTATTTTCCTCAAACTGTCCTCTGAGTGCAAGATGGCATCTTCCCATAGTACCATGTTTTGAGCTGCCTGACCTAGCAGCTTGGAGCTCTGGGAGCCCTTCAGCACCTGCTTGGTGAGCACGATCACATCAGTACCACAGGTGTTCACCTTCTCGATAAGAAGCCCTTGCACAGACTGACCAAAGCACGCTTGCGAATCCAGTGCTTCAGTCTTCATCACCTTAGCTAGCCTAGTCCCTTAATTTGTTTATCTGGAAATATCCTAATTTCACCATCAATTTGAATGAGAGTTTTGCAGGATAGATTATTCTTTGCTGGCAATTTTTTTCTTTCAAGGTTTTATATATGTCATCTCATTGCCTTCTTCCCTGCATGATTTCTGCCAAATAATC